>NC_068378.1:100648-118870 GCF_023724105.1 Carassius gibelio
CAGAGCGAAGCAGACAGAGAGGAAGACAGAGCGAAAGAGAGAGAGAGAGAGGGAAACAGCGACCCACACATACTGACTTGAACATATACTCACACTATGGTAGGTTTAGACGAATGCAATTACCCTGTAATCAAATGTAGTTTGTTTGCCATCCATTTGCGTTCAGTTCTTGCTGATGCTGTGGTTAGTTGAGATTAGCTTGTCTGTGGCTGTGCTTCTATCTTTGTGCCATAGGGATGGAGAGAAATTAAGGAGGCTGTAAGGGGAGGGGGAGACAGAGTTGTCTCTCTCTCCCTCTCTCGCTCTTTTTTCGCCACCGCTTTATTTTGTTCCATTTGCTGGTGTTTATATTCACCGTATGTCTGCGCTGAATACTGCACATCGAAACGTAGAGTCGCCGTCCCCCTCACCTCCCCGTTTGCACTTTTGGGTCCAGGTAAGACATTCATTTATTCGTCTTTTGACAGCCAAATATGCAAACCCATTAGTCTGAGTGCGTGAGGGTGGGCGGTTTTGTGGATTATGTTTATTTGTTTTTTGGTGAATCCGATGCGCATTAAAACCCAAGATTGAGAACAAGATCACATCCCCCTCCTCCCGAGTGCAGACTCCTTGGGAATATTCTGAATTTACAATTGGTAGATTGTGCAGGCATTGCACATTCATCTCAGACTGAAAGAGTCAATACAATCGCTCGGGAATGTGATCGGGTAGTCGTTTAATCACAGTTTGGTGAGAATGATGAAGCGTTTTTAGAGATAAACAAAGGTAGGCACATCTTTTATGTGTGTTTCTTTAGTGAGTTCAATTGAAAGTGTATCATGTATGCTGTTATTTATTTGCTTCTGGCAACAAATATTACATTACATACACCAACACCTTGATCATTTTCTTGGCACAAATCATCCCAGGAACACAATACTGCTCACAGGGTATAACAATCTAGCCATAAGCGGGAGACTGATATCTCAAACATGTCAACTCATATTCCTTCAGCTAGCAAATCACTTATTAGTCACCTCTTGGAAAAGTACAACTTCACAGTTTCAGTCTCATCCACCTGCTCTTTAAGCCACAGGAAGAGCTCTCACACGCAGATGTAATTGATGAGAACTCAAAGCTACCTTGAGGTATTTCTCAGTTAAGAGGCTCTGGTTACAGAGGTAAAAGTTACAGGTGTCATATTACATTTCAGTGCTGTAAGATCTTACGCGATGCTTATGCAAAGTGTTAAGTACAGTCGTGTGTGCAGCATGGCGCCAGAACAACATGTGTCAGATGTTCAGCAGGGTTGGGGTCATCACAAACATGCAGGTGTAGATTCACTTATGTTTTAAATGACAAAACACTTAATATAATTGATAACAATTATTTATTATATGTAAATTGTTTTAATAATAATCAAAATTATTATTATTATATTATATTATATTATATTATATTATATTATATTATATTATATTATATTATATTATATTATATTCTATTCATACCACAACCCACTGAAGAATTAAAGATTACATTAAGATGATTAAAGAGACAACTGACTCCTTGCCAAGCTTCTCTTATATATTACATATATGTGTACTCTGATCTCTCTGTTTTCCTGCCACTGGCAAAAATGGAGGAAGAAGCTACTATATCATATGAATCAAATTACCTCAGAAATGGAAAAAAAAAACAAACAAACAAAAAAAAAAAACATCTGTATTAACAGCGCATTTGTATCTCTGAGACCTAATGATACATAATTTCCTACATTGTTTCCAAAATGTCATGAAATGCATCCAAACATGAAATTGGGGAGCCAAAACGAAAGGTTGTAAACACAGACAGTCAGATAATTTTCATAATGACAAACGTAATCTATCAAGAGGAGCAAAAATTAGCATCTGGTTTAAGATGTGATTTTTTTTATTTTTTTTAATTTTTTTGTTGGTAAATAATGGCACAATTAGGCAAAGTAAATTGACTACCACAAACCGTAGTAAATCATGCTGCGTGATTCATTTAAGTAATCTCCTCCCATAAGTTTTGCGTCTGAAAGGGACACTGTTTACACACCTTTTCATCACTAGTCTTTCAATGTGCGTCTTTAGTAAATCCTGACAATAGTTTTTAATATCAAAAGAGGATTTGCGTGCCATTGTGTCAGTGGTGGGGGTCCATGTTGCCACTTGAAGCCTAAAGTAAGTAAAGTTGGTGGCTATAGCATTTCTGTCACTGCGGTCATTTGTGGTGGTTGAGTTTAGGTTTCCTTCTAGGTTATTGAATATGAATAATATGAATATATTTCATATATTCATAAAATAATATTCAGATTTTTTTTGAATAATTAATACAGTCTCTCTCTGTGCCAACTTTCACACAGGATTCAGTGGCATCTCATCAGTTACACCTTCAAGGACTGTACCAAGCATCCAGTCTTTTCCCCCAACATCATATTGACCGTATTAGCAACATCAGCACTTTTTCCTTAATTGATCTTAAAGTGCTTGCATCAAAGACTCTTAAATACGAAGTTATACTTGCTTACAATGCAGCATTTAATGCAAGTAAATTATGTCATATCAAGATTACATGCATTCAATCTGTTGCTTTTCTTAGTTTTTCATAGCAGAAAGTGGGTCATGCACCTCAGCTCGTGCCATGCTCAGCTTCATACAACAGTTATTATATCCATTTTGACTGAATATAGTGCATTCTGAACCTTTTTTTTTTTTTGTTCTGAACTGCCTTCAATAATTCTTAAATAACTTCAAATGACTGAGCCTGCAACCCATCCACACGCACACCCCTCCACAGCAAACAGCACACATCTGAATGCACTTGAGGTCCTTAAGACAGAGAATTTACAGGCAAACAAGCTGTAAATAGCTCTACCACTCATCCATAAGTTTACAGTAGGATTCCTCATATTGTGGATTCCTCATGTCAAGAAGAAACAAACTCTTTTCAAACACTTTTAGAGGTTGTTGAGATCCCTTAGTCTGTATACACACTTAATTCACTCAGTGTTCTCGATAAGAGCTTGAAATAAATGTCTTAAGGGGGTCATGATGCAATTTTTTAGTTTTTGGTGTAACAGAATATGTTGACATGTTTTAATGTTCAAAACGCACATTATTTTTCAAATACTGTACATTATAGTAGGTCTTCTACACTCAAAAAAAAAAGTTGTTGAATGAACTTAAAAAAATTTGAGTAAACTTTTCCACGAAATTGAATTACATTTTCCAAACAATATCGAATTAGTTTGAAATGATTTGTTGTAATCTTGTTGTGTAAACTTAAATTATTTTAGTCAAGACAACAAGAAGAAAATTGTTCCATTCTACTAGATAAAGTTTAGCCATGCCTAATAGAGAAAGTTGTGTCAGGTTAACTACTCTGAATTTTGTCATGCCTACTATATAAAATAATGCCATGTTAACTACATTCAATTTGGTCATGTCTACTAAATCTAACAATGCAATGTCAACTACAAACATTTTTGTACTGCATACTAGAAACAATTTAAATCATTACACTTATCTAACTTGACTCTACAGTTACTTCCAAATGAAAGTGAAATAATTGTGTTCTATTACATTAAAACCTTTTTACTGTATACCTATAGTCTACTGTGAAGAAAGTCAATATGTTAAGTCAATCCATTTAGTAAAAATCTGTATTTAAAACATGAGCACATTTAACCTTGAGTGTCTTCTTGCTTAAAACTGCAAATATGGCAATTAAACATGCTCATTAAGTTAAAAAATGACAATGCAATTAAAACATGAGCATATAAGAATATAACAATTTTATTTTATTTTGTTTTCTTAAACATGATATTAAATGTGATTGAGAGACGTAATCACCTCTGCTCATCGTGCAAAAATTCAGATACAACTTAATCACATGAGCATACAAGGAAATAAAACACAGCATTCACAAAGGGATCCTCAAACAGCACACCTAAATGAAGAGTTCTGTTTTCTGAGCCTGTGCTTTGGCAGACAATTTACACAAGTTCAGCTCGAGAATCATTTTTTGGAGCACCTTAAAAGTGTAATGGATCTCCTGTGGATGAGTAAGATTTAAAGAGTATATTAGTCCAAGTAGCATGGCTGTAGCCAATGCTACATTACCTAAACCAGAGAGCACCTCCACATCTTCCAGCACAATGCAGATATCTTCAGGGTCTTCTGTTGCATCAGCAAATTCATGCATTACATCACAGAATCCCTAAAAGGTCTTCTTTATGTCCGCTTCGTTTCTTGCAGGGTCATCATCCTTTGAAAAAAAAAAAAACAGTTATTTTTAGTGAACAACTCTACTTCCACAGCACATTCATACAGTCACGAGCCATCTTAAAACAATGCTATGGCGTTCGGTCACCAGATCACAACCCAACTCAACCCCTTTGGCAGACTGTGTTCCACTTTATAATGTAAAATAATACAGTGCCTTTGTCAATATCACAAAAATATCACAACAATGAATAACTATGCTTCCTTAAAATCTCTAACTATCACTTAGTGACTGTTCGAAATTTTTAATTAATTTAGATGACATTAACAAATTACATTTATAAAATACCAGATATTCTCAAGAGCCATTGATACTTCGGTAACACTTTAGAATAATCTCCATTAGTTAATGTTAGTTAATTCTTAAAGTAACATGAACAAACAATGAACAATACATTACTGTATTTATTCATCTTTGTTAATATTAATGAAAATACAGTTATTCATTGTTAGTTCATGCTAATTCACAGTGTATTAACTAATGTTATCAAGCACAACTTTTGATTTGAATAATGCATTAGTAAATGTTGAAATTAACATCAACTAAGATTCATAAATGCTGTAGAAGGATTGTTCTTGCTTAGATCATGTTAACTAATGCAGTTAACTAATGGACCATTATTATAAAATGCTACCGATACTTATTTCAAATCAATATTACTTATCTTTAACCAAAACTGGGCACAATTAAAACAACTGCTGACAGCACACCCTTCCCTCATTCTCTGAAAACAGTTGAATTACTGAGTACAAGCTTTTTTTCCATTTTCTTAATAACAGCGCAGTCCTTGGCACCACCAAATTGGTGCAAATCTTTGCCAAAATACAGGTTCGTGTACTTTAATTTCATCTATAAAATCATTAGTCACTTTATTTTCAAACCAACATACATGGATGCAATGCCATTAACCTAAACGAGCGCCTTGTAAAATATATTAATTTATTACTGAACAAACGGAATGTAATTACTTTGTATGTTAAAGGTTTTTTTTTTTTTTTTTTTTTTTTAAGTGTGACGTGACATACGGCCAAGTATGGTGACCCATACTCAGAATTCGTGCTCTGCTTTTAACCCATCCAAGGTGCACACAGACAGCAGTGAACACACACACACACCCGGAGCAGTGGGCATCATTTATGCTGCGGCGCCCGGGGAGCAGTTGGGGGTTCAATGCCTTGCTCAAGGGCAGCTCAGTCGTGTTATTGAAGGTGGAGAGAGAACTGTACATGCACTCCCCCCATCCACAATTCCTGCCGGCCCGAGACTCAAACTCACAATGCTTAGATTGCAAGTACGACTCTCCAACCATTAGGCCACGACTTCCCCGTGAAGCCTGGAATTAAACTGCTGTTTTCATCAGGCCAGAGGAGAACTGGCACCCAGATTAAATAAAGTTTCTCCCAAAGTATATTTTCCATTTCTGTCACTAATTAAAGGGATAGTTCACTTTCAAATTAAATTTAGGTATGTTTTAGCTTACCTCAAGGGCATCCAAGATGTAGATGTTTTTTGTTTCCATAGTAGCTTACATTTTTATATTTTTAGGTCAAACTGTTCTTGTCTGTGACTAATATAATGGAGGTCTATGGTCACCACCTCAAAGAGCATGCACAGAGAATTCCAAATTAAACAATTCCCCACCGTAAGTACACATTGATGACCTAAGACACGAAACAAACGGTTTGTGTAAGAAAATGAACTATTTATTTTGGTTTTATCTCCTGTACACAACCACGTCCAACTGATCTGAGTGCACGAGTGCTTCCTGACGAGACGTGCGCACGCGCTCTGGCTTAGTCTGCGCAAGCGCGGAAAGTGCCGGAAGCGATCTCTCGCGCGTGTACATCACTCATTGTTTACTGTTTACCACACAATACACCACCAATCTGCATTGTCTGAAATATAATGCAGTAACTGTAATTATTAATTTGTTTATAATGCACCCTATAATCGTTGCAATTATAATAAACAACACATTACTCACTCTATTGACAGTGTGCCATTGGGTCCCTCTGGCATTGGACGTCGCCTCCAGTTTATACGTGGCAAACTAAATACAATGTGCAAAACGCTGCATCTCAACCGCGGAGAAAACCAAGGATCATCAGTCAGGCAGGTGTGTGGTGCGATACTGTCAAAGTCCTTGTCGTCTTGTAGTTGTTCCATTCGTGACAACATATGCTCTCCACTTCTGTCGGCATCTCACAACACTTGCTACTAAAACACCACCAATTTTTAAGAGATCTCGGTCTCTGAGGCTTGAAGACGTGCTGCCGTAGCGGATGCTTCCATGATCGCTCCTGAGTACTTTATCTGTGTATTCTGGTTCAAATATGGCTGTGACAAATTCAACATTGTCTGTTGATGTATTGAAATCATCTTCAATTGCAATTTCCTGTACGTATAAATATGTTTAAATCTTCACAGTGTAAGGTAACACTTCAGAAATCTCTGTGTAAACCATAGACAGTAAGTGTAAACAATGAGTGTGCTTTCCGCGCTTGTGCAGACTAAGCCAGAGCGCGCACACGTCACACAACAGGAAGTACTCGCGTCCTCACATCAGTTGGACCTGGTTGTGTACAAAAGGTAAAAACGATATAAATACTGTTTGTTTTCTTACACAAACCGCTCGTTTCGTGTCTTAGGTCATCAATGTGTACTTACGGTGGGGAATTGTTTAATTTGCACTTCTCTGTGCATGCTCTTTGAGGTGGTGACCATAGACCTCCATTATATTAGTCACAGACAAGAACAGTTTGACCTAAAAATATCAAAATGGGAAATACTGCAGAAACAAAGACACCTACATCTTTGAAGTCCTTGAGGTAAGCTAAAACATACCAAAATTTAATTTGAAAGTGAACCATCCCTTTAAGTTTTGGTTCCTTGCCACTGCCACCTTTGGCGAATGGGGATGCTTGACTGATTGCATAGACACTATTGGAAGAGAGTTGAACTGGATGATGACATCACTGAATAATCAATGAACTGACTTTTTCTTAAAAAACAAAACAAAAACTGTCTGTTTGTTATTGTCCTCTTGCATTACAGACAAACTATTTTCCTGTTTAATTATGCTGCTTTGACAATGTGTATTGTGTAAAGTGCTATATAAATAAAGGTGAATCTAATTGACTATTAAGAACTGTGCTTATCAAACAGGATGATATCACGTAAACCTAAACCAGTGGCTGTGTGGAGTACAAAGGTTTAAAGAGAAGTTAACATCAGTCATTTAATTCATATCTGAGCTTTACAATTTACTCAATATTTTAACATTTAAAAATGTACATTAACTCTTTACCCATCAGCAGTTTTGATGGGGAATGTCTTTTGATATTTAAACATACAAACGTATATATATATATATATATATATATATATATGAGAAAGTGTCTCTGCTTTTAAATTGAAAAAATTTCATGTCACGTCTTTTGCAAGGTCAAGTTTGTTATTACTTGTGATAACTGTTTGTAACGAAAAAGAACTCACCAAATACTCCATCATATTCATCTTCATTCAGGTAGATGCACAGCCCCTTGAGAATGCACTCTTGCTTGGTCTCCATGGTGGCATTGTAAGAAAACAGACAAAACATTTTTTCAAGTTTCTGATATTCATACATGACACCCTCCAATACACATCTCTGAGCCATTATGCATTACAGAGCACTATATCAATAGCTTGTATTAAAAAGCAATATTTAAAAAAACTGAAAAAAAAAATAAAAATACTACCTGAGACATTGGCAGCATCACATCTTGAATCTTTTTTCTAAACACTCCACCCTTTTTGGTAAACACTTTTAGCAGATCATCAGAGAACAGATCCAGTTTGAATTTTGGAGTGTAAAGGAAGGGTTATGATCCGATGAAATTCATCATTTATCTGAAGACATAAGTTACAGAGGTCTTGTTTATGGGCAATTCAGCAAAGAAAAAAAAAGGTTAAAATGCTACAAAGAAAACAAAATATTTAGTACAGGGTCAGGGTGACAACTTATTTATGACAGAAATCATTTTCGATTATTCCTCTTGATATATTAATCGCAAGTAACAGAATAACATTATTAACACATACATAAACGTTATTAGCTGCCTACACAGACATAATTTCGGTCCATGATCATAATCTAGCTCGCAGAAGAAATGCAAAAACTCCACTTACAATTACTGAAGCAGCGAAATGTAATACTTACGTCGCTAAAACACTATTTGTTGTTTAAGACGAGAGACTCCGTGAACGCGGTGAATTCAGTCACGAGCACGTGAACTTAACAAGCGTGACTAATCTAAAGCCTTGGATTGGCTGCTGTGCGCTTTGATTGGCATCTCAATCGTTTTAACAATGACGAGCAATAAATTAAATATAGATGAGGAAGACCTAAAATATACATTTGAAACTTTGTCACCCTAACAACAGCTAAATGCAGAGTAAGAATTTAAAATCCTAGGGGACAATTTGGCAATTTCTAATTTTCGGGCGTGTCTTATGGCCCGTTTTATACATTAATTCATGATACTGAAGGGTTTTCTGTTCTCTCTTGTTCCGCGATTCTTCATTTTAACGTTATTTGATACTTTTAGGAAAAAAAGAAAGTCTGCACCACGTGCTGAATCCAGAAACCTAACATCAGCTACAAACGACACACTTAAGAGCTATTTTCATACAGTGCTTATAGAAAAAAACTTTCTGGTATGCAACAAGATATTAAGAAAGCATATTTTAATTAGTTTGTTAATTAAATAAAATTAGATGGACGGTGATAGATAAGAAAAAAATGCCACTTAACCAATTCACATGTTCGCTGCTGAGCAATCCATCTGCATCCGTTTCCGTTGATGACGTGCATCCGGTTATGATGAACAAAAAATATTCTTGTTGACTCAATTAAAAAAAATGTTGTAAACCTAATTTTTTGAAAATTTCATTGTTTCTGTTAAATATAATTAAGTTGACACCATTTTTACAAATAGTTATGTTGTATGTGCTCATGTTAATTAATTAAATTGAACAAAGAGCAAAAATCATTTTTTTGAGTGTATGCCCCGCCTCTCGTTGTTTTCTACAAAGTCCCTCCCTCGGACAAGCGCAGTCTGCTCTGATTGGCCAACTGACCCAGTGCATTGCGATTAGCTGAACACCACAAGCACTCATTGGAAATGTAACTTCCCTTTCCATAATCGCGAGCTTCATCTATCATAATAAATGTAAAAACACTTAATAATGTCCTTAGTTTTACCATCAGTTCAAGCCCGAAAGGGGAACAGAGTGGCGTGACAGACACAGTAACCGCGTTTCCACTGTCGGGCCAGTGCAAGCCAGGGCTTAAAACAGGCGGGGCAGGGCGGGGCGGGGCTAATAGCACAAAGGCCAGAATAGTGCAGCGTTTTCAATGTTGGTCCTGAAGCTTCACTTAAATATGCCCTTTACACGCAACCTCATCATTTCACCAACAAAGAGAAGTTATCAGAAAACTAAGAAATAAGTCACTGGAACTAGAGCGATCACAAAACGAACATGATAAAAGTGGCTGTTTGTTTGCATGCTTTGTTAACTATTTTAATTCAAAAGCATTAATGTTTTAATATAGAATATGTGCTACATTGATCATAATGAATTAATTTATCAGGACTCAAAATTAGTCACACAGAAATACATTTATTTTTATTATTTCTATTTTATTTATTTTTAACGCTTCAGCATTATGAAAATAGCCTGCTTATTAATTTGAGTCTGTTTATGTTTATTTGTAGCCTATAAGTCAAATTTAGAATGAATGATATTTATGATAATATCTCTATTTTTATAAAAGCTCCCAAACAAAAACTATTATTATATTTTTATGATAGACATAGAGCGAAACTCTCTTGACGAGACTTATGCATATATACACGCAACACGCAAAACTTAAATATTCAGTAGCAAATACATAACCTAATAACAAAACATACTTACAGTATCTGATTCAGAAGTGCCAGATTGTCGTAGCAAAGTCAGAATTACCTCCTCTCCTAGATTCATAAAATGGTTTTCCATAAAATGCATTGCTGTTTCTGTTGTAAGTAATCTTAAAGATTCCTACATTACTGACACCACGCCTTCTTTCTTTGCGTGAATGTTTTGGGTGGCATTACTCAAATATTTCCACATAGTGATGTTGACATGGGGGCGTCTTAGAATGAGCCGGTTTAGGGGGCATGGCAGAGTCTTAACTTTGATAAACCATCTCTTTGGTTTGAGACTTTAGTCTTTGCAACTTCAGGGATCTTATCTTTGCGCAATCAGCTTGTAACACTCCACAGAGAAAAGAAAACTTGAAATCGCATCATATGAACCCTTTAACTGAAATTCTGTAGATTCCTCTAAATAAACATCCTTATTTTTGTCATGTTCAATAGCCTGCAGTTGTCATTAACACGATAACATGATAATTTTCTCTAACTGACAGCAGACTGCTCTGCTCTGCTCCATATGTGGGACAGTGACACATGAACTGCAAAATCATGGAGGACACACTGTTGAATTACCATCCTATGTATTTATACGATGCCATCCAAACTGAGGACAAACATTTTCAAATGCAATGTAGCCCCAAAACACACATTTGCCAAATTGTTTGAGGCTGAAATTTTCAGCATGCATGTGATTAGCATATTTAGCACATTGCGTTGTTAATATCAAGCCATGTTTTCATGCTGTTCCAATCAGTTCAGTGTCTTTTGAATGCATAAATAAGCAGGATTATTGCACTGACTAGCTTTGTTATTGTTTCATTACACCCTCACAAGTAAGCAAATGATTAGAATGCACTTCAGGGCACTTGGCTTCATTATGGCTGTGTAATATTCAGCCGAGCTCATGTCCATTTTTAAAGCTGGCATGGGTTGTACTGTGCCTCCGTGTTTTGCTGCGGTCACTGGGCCTGTTATTTCCCCTGAGCTTTTCCTTTTATAACCACCTGAATCTAGCTCACCTCAATATCTGAATCAAAACTGAATTACACAGATACACAGACTGTTTTTATTAAAAATCATGACTTGATTTCAGGTATTTACTGTAGTCATTATGCATGCTAATTACACGGTTCTCCTGAATGCTTAATTCTCATTGGACAGTCGTGGTATTCTGCAGTCAAATGTTTTAGCATAATTGCCCCATAACTATACTTTTGCAAAGCTGTGCTATTTCCTTGTCTCTTGTAGCATTTTTTGCTCATGTATTAAACTAATTTACTTAACACAATATTTAATGTTTGTTTGTTTATTTATTTAAGTAGCTTTGTAATAAGCAGGATAATGTTAAGCAAATGAACAATCAAGCAAACCCCTTCAGATAGTACCCCTCTTCTTGACATTGAGGGTTTATAATGATCCACTAAATGTGCTTTATGATTTACCAGTGTTCATTTAATTTATGTAATACTTATGCTCTATTTTAGTATGTATTAATAGTTGTATTTTTTTTTTTTTTTTTTTTTAATTTAAATTTAGGTTTTGTGTGCTTTTATTTCAATTATATTCTTTTTTATATATTTATATAAAAATATTTCTTTCTTTCTTTCTTGATTATTTCTGTTTTTGGAATTTTAGTTAGTTGCCAAAGCAACATTTATAGTTTTTCCAAAAAGAGGCACTTCATTTGACAGCAATTACAGCTGATAACAAATGATAACCTGCACTTAGTATTTAAGCACTGATGGTAACTTGGGGTTTATTTTGGTTTATAATGACCTGCTGATTGTAAACTGTCCCTTACATACCAAAAGCAGATGCAGCAGAAAGTCAAGAAATCGTGTTCTGTTATTGCTGACTATAAACTCCTTCACAGTTGACTCCCAGAAATGTTGTTTATATAAATAGATAAGTCGATACAGCTCAACACAGCATGCCTGCATAAACACGATTCGGTTTTCTCCAGAATAGCTCTCTGCAGAGGCTGCTTGGCATTCCTTCGCAAGCTTTATGGTCCAGTATGAGGCATTAGGGCGTAAGATCTGAGCAGTGGTTCCTATGAGGATCCTTTGGCTATGCTGTGCAATCTGCCGCTCACCACTGACAGCAGTCCATACACACACCAGCATCATTACCCATTCCCACTGAAGCTGAGCTCCGCTCTGTTTGTGTGTTTACAGTAAACGGCTGGATAAAAGGCGGGCTGAAGTGAGTTGGTCAGAAAGGCCTTGCCAAACCCACAGTCTGGTCTGCTGCTTTGCTACCGCTGTGGTGTTTTGATGTGCGCTGCTGTGCAGATGCAGTTTCTGGGCGATCACCAACAAGCTACCGTACAGAAGGAGACTTTAGTAAAGTAAGGAATATCTTTCAAGGTTAGTGTCAAATCCTAAGGGCACCGTGATCCAGCTGTTGCTTTATAGCACATATTCAGATTGCCGGGCCATGTGGCATCTGTCCCTGCTTGCTCCGCCAAAAACAGTTCAACAGAAGAGAGGATGCCCTTGTAAAAAATGTTGTATTGAATGTACATTTGTAGTGTATTTTAAATTGTAAAAGTATATATATATATATATAACTTGCAAATAATTTTCCAACAATTAAGCAGCTCTTTACAGCAGATGGAGCTTGTGAATTAATTCTGTTCTGACATTTTATATCAATTTCCATAATAGTATTAATATATATATATATATATATATATATATATATATATATAAATATGGGTACATTATTTCTGTGCTCCATTAATGATGAAAGACTAGAGACACCTCTGATTGTTGAAGTAAGTACTCTTTTTAAAAGTATGCTAAAGTGTAGTTATTTTTCAAGGGTGTGCATGTTCCAACTTATTCCCTTTAATTGATAAGGACAGTCAAATTCTTCCTTACACTAGAAATCTACTGGACTTCCTCATGTTCGTCCAATTACTATGCTTACCAGTGTTTTATATTTGCAGTCGGATCAGTTTGAATGCCCACGTCTGCAGACGGAAATGCATGAGCCAGCCTTCAGATGACCTCGCACCATATCGTTCAGCTTATACAACAAGTCCATTATGGGTATTATTCAGTAGTCTAGCCTAACAGATACCGGCTGCTCCAACTATATGATGCGCGCTGTGTTATTGTGTTCTGCCAGTCTGCAGCGCACGAATAAACACTTCACCAGACTGATGAAAAGACCCCAAAACCATAAGAACAAAATGTACAAATAGGGACAGAAAGCAAAGGCAATAAATCTGAAAGCATTGAGAGCTTCCTGAGAACAGACAAGCAATGAAAGGTTATTCAGACACCTGTTCGGTTTGAAAATATGACTTTTCTTTCACACTTTTTTATTTTATTTTATTTTTGCAAGCCTTGCAATACAAGAGGTCGGGATTGTTGCCTATAACCTACGAAAAAGAGAGAGCGATGCTGTCATTGAAGTGCAGGGCCTATGAGGGTCTATATCACTGGTTGTTTATGTGTTGATCTGCCCGGAGGTGGTCCACCATCAAACCGAATTCAAAAGAAGTCCCCTCTGCTTGATCTTATCACAAATTGCATGGAGCCCCGTGCTACTGGAGCAGAATGATTGGTGCTGCAGGGCCAAACATCCTCCCTGCTCTCCATCAACGGAGAGTAGGACAAAATGTTTTCTACAACATGAGTTCTGCTTGCACAAGCAACACATAAGTCACCTCTGCATATAAACACATACTGACACAGAAACACACCCCCATGTTGTTCACTTCGAGTAAGATTCTGTATGTAAGTTATACATAGTGAGTTCAATTACTTTCTGAGTGATGCATTACTACATACTGTGTTCAAGAAATTTGCTTATTACTGTTGTTTAAAAATGATACTAAAGGCTACAGCACATGAGATGACAAACTCTGTTGTTCACAATCAAGCATTTTTCTTCTTTATTTCAGTAAGAAAATCCTGCTCCAGTGTGGCACAAGTCATGGAGGAAGACAGGGCTTTGGAAGGAGAAAGAAAACCTTTGTTTTTGTTTTTCTGTCCATGGAGAAGTATGTGAAGGCATTAATTGATAATGTCTCTCCAAGAAACATAAATGTTGTTGGGAAAGCTATTTATTAGCTTGCCAAGGTAGTTCAACTCTATAAGAAAGCAAGCAAAAAGAACTTATCTATATCGACTGAAGCTACTTAGTTCATTATTCACTCACCCTCGTGTCATTCAAAACCTGTATTTCTTTTCTTCTTCTGTGTGACTTTTGGGTTTTGAAAATCAGTAGGAACCAAAGAGTTTTTGTAACCATTGACTACCATTATCTGGTCTAAAAAAAACATACATTTATCAAAATATCTTATTTTTGTACAATGAGAGTAAACATATCAAACATACACTACTGATTAAAGTTTGGGTGTCGCTAAGATAATTAGTAGTAGTAGAAATATCTTATGTCTTTAATATTTTTATTCTCACCAAAGTGAAATTTAATGTTATAAATTGTAATATTTAAACATCACAATTTAAACACATAACACATTGTTTCCGTTTACGCCTTTAAAAATAAAATTTATTCCTGTGCACAGTAATATTTATGCTGTATAAATAGAAATAAGCCATAGATGCAATAATTATGCTCCATACTTTTAAGTGGTTGTATACATTTTAATAAAAATAAATAAAAACTAGAATACAACCTAATTTGTATAACTTAACAGCAGCATTTACCCAAATATTTTGATAGAATTTTTTTTATTTTTTTTTTATTTATTTTTTTGCTGTTCATTCACAAGACTGCTCTACTGTCACTGATTAATGCAGTTAAGTCATTGTCACTGTGGAATACGATATGTGTCTGAACATTCCCTATGCTGGTGTATTTTTCCTTAACACCAATGCCTCTCTTACACTCATAACCCTACGTGCCACATCCTGCAAGAGGATTTTAAAGATTCCGTGCAATTTTCAATAATGTTCCGCGGGTCCAATAACTCCAGGTCCACAGAGGCCACTGAATCAGCATTTCAAAGAGAAACTCCTTTCCACAAAGACCTTTCAATTGAAATAGTAATCGAAAAAAAGTTTCTTCTTCCCAGTCTTATGGGCTCAACTCTGATTGACCCCTCTCAATCTGTGCCTCTCTGTTGTAAAGAACAGGCATAAAATAAGTCAGAGTTAATAGAGTTTAAGACTAAAAGCCAAACCGCATTGGAATAGGAAGAAGATGGAAAGAGTCAAGGGAGGGAGAGGGACTGAGGCAGAGAGAGATTGAGCAAAGAGAGAAGAGAGATAGAGAGAGAGAGATCCCTAAGGGATGGGGATTGGGTCTGGGCTGCCTGAGGACAGTCTCGCCTCTAATTGGCTGAATGCCTCCGCTCGGAATTCCCACAATGCCTTGTGTTTCAGTGACTTTCTCTAAACTCTCAGTGGACTCTTCAAGGTTACCGTCACTCTTCCGTGTTATCGCTGCACTCTAAGCCACTGTAGAAAATCTGTTTTCAGCGTAGCCATGAAGGATTTCTGAGAATAGCTGAATATTCAAAACCAAAATGGGTGATCATTCGCCTCAAATGACACACATACAGCTTTTTCAACTTTTGTGATATATTTCACTCAGCACCACAATAAAACAGGCATTGGGTGAATATAAAATCGGATTAGAGTGAAACATTGAAGGTGAACAATAACTAGATTTTCTTATGTATATGTTTTGTTTTTACAGCCGTCAGCGTCGTGCTGCGACTGAATTGTATCTGCATTAATCTTGCCGTCTTCCTCACAAACAGACTGTTGTATGTATCAAATAAAGAGGATGTAATGAAAAGCATGCCCTTGAATCCTACAGCCACCGAGGTGTCTTTTCACTTCCATTGCTGCACAGAGAATCTGCCTTTTTGCTTTCCTTCCAGCATCGCCAAAGATAACCGAATAACATCTTGTGTGAATCAAAGTGGAATCAAATAAAGAAATCATCTCTACTTTCATTTTGCCCGAGTCTTTTCTTCTGGAAGCCACAGGTATTAAGCAAGTGAAGACATTTTGTGATATTAAAGAGGAAGCTGAAAGAAAATAGTTGTCGCCGCAATTGCATTAGTGTTGTAGTGAGATATTTGCTGCTGTGTTTGCATATGTAATCTAAAATAGATTGATAAGAAGCAGAGGGGTGCACGGACTAATAAACCATACCCCTTGACCCCAGTCTATGCTTTGATCCCATGGATGAGGGGAAAATATGCATAAATCCCACTTCATATACAGAACCTCATACGGCAGTTGAGATTTTCAGGAAGCTCCATCTATATGATGAGAATAACAGTATTAAAACATTTATGAATGCCTACAGAATGAACAAAGTTTGCATTCCCTGTGCGTTAGCAGTTTTCCATAACAATATTTCGCCAGAAGCCATCTTCCTTTCTCAAATGTGAGCTTTCATTCAGCATTATTATCAATTATGCAGTAGTATTCGCCTTCTGCTGGAAATTCATTAGAAGATCAATTGAAATCACTTATGTCTAGCAGCAAAATCATTATTTATGAGCTAGAAATCCTTAAGAAGCTAAAGAGGAGGAAAAAAAAACATTTTCAAAGGAGTATTGATTTAACAACTACCTTGGACTTCAGCCAAAAGAGTGTTGTGTTCTACACTTTCAGTGGATTACAGCAGTATGGGCTCATACAGGAACTGTGCACATGGCATTTTAAAAGGACCTTGGATGTTTATTGTGAATGTAGGGAATTTCTATAAAAGACTTCAAGGCAATCCATTGTACTGTACTTGTTTTTAAATATAGAGATTATATAATATATGAATTGCTTTTGGAACAAAATGTGCTTATAACAAACAACATACATATGTAGCTATAATGGCAGCCAACAACATATTTTCATATAATAAAACCAACAACAGTTCTCTTCAAAATGACATAATAGGAGACAATAGGAGACTGTGCTCTCAATGAAGTAATTTTTTTGTAAATGTACGGAAAAATCATTTAAAGACATAATCAAACAGACAATGAACACTATTAACAGAAATTATTATATTGTGCAATCAAACTTGTAGCAAAATTAGGTAGTTCTGTATTTTGTTTCAGGGTTGGCATCATCTGAGGTCCTCTGAGGGGTTGGCATCATCTCTTCTCAGGTGTTCTGAATCCAGACTGAAGCTTGAGGAACATCCTGGTTACTTTGTGATGTCAATCCCATGGAAAAAAAAACAGAGAAACAAAAACATTTAGTAACATGCTTCTTGAATTGTGTTATTTTTACATTAGGTGTTGAAAAGCTTATATAGTATGCTAAGGCACTTTTACCCACTGTGACATGCTATTGAGCTATGGTATTACAGAAGGTCAATGTGTGTTTAATGAACTGTAACTGTTCTGGGAAATAATGGTAGGAAAAGTTCAATAGACTTCATAAAGCCAATACTTGCCAGAAATTGATTTTCAAAAATAAACCTACCCTGAGAAATGCTCACTGGAGTACATGCAGCCTCCATTGTGTGTTATAAATATAACTGTGACTTTTATTTATTTACATAATTTATTTTCATTGGTAAAGCCTGCAGGGATGATTTATAATGCAGGAATACAAATACATTTAGCATATGAATGGTTTTATGAACCACACAAAAATGAATTCTGGGCAGGTCTCGTAAATGAAGCTCAGTGACAGTGACCAGTGGATACTCTGCAGTCAATGGGTGCCGTCAGGAGGAGTCTAAACAGCTGATAAAAACATCATAGTAATCCACAAAAACACAATTAACATATTATGTAGCAAAATGTTGGTCTAGAAATAAATATATGTTTGCTTCACCGGTATAAATGTTAACTGAAAAAAAAATAAAAATAAAACATCTGCACATGAGAAATCCTTTTTAGAAACACTGAGACACATCTCTGTTCTCTGCGCTTGGAGATTTTGAGATTCACTATAACTAACAAGTTATCGAAAAAATAACCAGCAACAACCAGCTAAACACACATCTCTCTCTCTCTCTCTCT
>NC_068378.1:119370-142554 GCF_023724105.1 Carassius gibelio
TAAGAAACCCACCCCCATCTCTTTTAGAGAACCACAGACTGGTTTTCCTTCCTCCATTCATTGCCAAAACACTTGAACGAGCTGTGTTCAACCAAGTCTCTTCCTTTCTCACACAGAACAATCTCCTTGACAGCAACAAATCTTGCTTCAGAAGTGGACATTCAGCTGAGACGGCCTTGCTCTCAGTTGTTGAAGCTCTAAGACTGGCAAGAGCGGAATCCAGATCTTCAGTACTTATCCTGCTTGATCTGTCCGCTGCTTTTGACCCGGTTAACCACCAGATCCTCCTATCAACCCTACTGGCAAAGAGCATCTCAGGAACCACACTTCAATGGTTTGAGTCTTACCTATCAGATAGGTCCTTCAAAGTATCTTGGAGTGGGGAGGTGTCCAAGTCTCAACATCTAACTACTGGGGTGCCTCAGGGCTCAGTTCTTGGACCACTTCTCTTCTCTGTCTACATGGCATCATTAGGTTCTGTCATTCAGAAACATGGCTTTCCATACCACTGCTATGCTGATGACACTCAACTCTACCTCTCATTCCATCCTGATGATCCGACGGTAGCTATTCGCATCTCAGCTTGTCTAACTGACATTTCTTCCTGGATGATGGACCATCACCTTCAACTTAACTTTGCCAAGACAGAACTGCTTGTGATTCCAGCAAACCCATCGTTCCATCACAATTTCACCATCCAGACTTTCACAGACTCTTTCATTAAGTTCCCTCTGGGTTGAATGACCTGCACAACTCAATCCACATCTTCAAGAAACGTTATCTGACCCTCTAACTCTAGCACTCTCTATTCTAATTCTATACTTACAAAAAAAAATTGTCCCTTTTAGACTTTTAGTCCCTTTTAGCACACAAATTGATTTCTTTAAAAAAATTAAGACTAGCATTTCTAATCTTTTTGTATTCTATCTGTTTTCTTTTTATTTATTAGACAATTAACAAAAAAGTTCTCTAACACTAGCTTGCTCTATTGTTTTTCTATTCTATTAATATAATAATATAAAAACCTGTTATAGCACTTGCATATCATTGTTCTTTTGTTAGTTTTGATTACTTCCATTGTCCTCATTTGTAAGTTGCATTGGATAAAAGCGTCTGCTAAATGATTAAATGTAATTGTAAAATCTCAGGAGGTAGTCCACTAGACAAATCCGGTGAATGATTTACTTTAAAATATTTTCCACTCAGAAATTGCAAATAAGTTTCACAAATTATTACAAAGAAACAAAAAGTAACATACTGAATTTAAACATGAAATTTTGAAGTAAAAAATACATTATCCTTGAGTTTTAAGCTTCAGAACTCATCAAACGCTCTTACAGCTTAAGCACAACATGACTAATCACCCAGCTAGTGAAGCGTGGTGACCGATGGCTAGTAAAGATGAGACTCACCATGAAAACGGGCCGTAGAGAGAGGAGTTGTTCCCCCGTTCCGCCCCAGTCTGTCCAGTCCAAATACTCTCCTTCCTCCAGAACGAACTGCTGCCCCTCGAAATCTTCGTCATCGTATCCCACCCACCTGAGACGAGAAGAGAGTAAAGCATCCAACAGCAGTGTCGGGAGTAACACATTACAAGTAACACTACTTGATCAGATTAGTTACAAGAAGTAACTAGTAACATAACGCATTACAAATAATGCTAGTTACGTAATCGGATTACTTTTTCACAGTAACTAGTAACGTAATGCATTACAAGTAATGCTAGTTACGTAATCAGATTACTTGTTACAATTAACTAGTAACAATGCACTACAGGTAATTCAAGTTCCATAATCGGATTACTTTTTTTTTTTACAAGTAACTAGTAATCTAACGCCTTACAAGTAACAATAGTAACATAATCAAATTACTTTTTTACAGTAACCAGTAATGTAACATATTACAAGCAATGCTAGTTATGTAATCAGATTACTTGTTACAATTAACTAGTAACAATGAACTACAAGTAATTCAAGCTACGTAATCAGATTACTTTTTTTACAAGTAACTAGTAATCTAACGCCTTACAAGTAACACTATTTACAAAATCAGATTACTTTTTTCAGTGACTAGTAACATGATGCATTACAAGTAATGCTAGTTTTGTAATCAGATTACTTGTTACAATTAACTAGTAACAATGCACTACAAGTAATTCAATTTACGTAATCAGATTACTTTTTTTTACAAGTAACTAGTAATCTAACGCCTTACAAGTAACACTAGTTACATAATCAAATTACTTTTTCACAGTAACTAGTAATGTATTGCAAGTAATGCTAGTTACGTAATCAGATTATTTTTTTACAGTAACTAGTAACAATGCACTACAAGTAACGCTAGTTATGCAGTCAGCTTACTTTTTACAAGTTACTAGTAATGTAACATTACTAATAACACTAGTTATGTAATCAGATTACTTGCTACAATTAACTAGTAACAATGCAAGTACAAGTTATTCAAGTTACGTAATCAGATTACTTCTTTTTACAAGTAACTAGTAATATAACGCCTTACAAGTAACGCTAGTTACATAATCAGATTACTTTTTCAAGTTACTTTAAATTCACAAGAAAATATCTGAGATACTTTTTTCAAAAAGTAATGACAGTTGAGAAAAGAATGCAGAAAATGCTAATTCTTATTCAGTATTTTTGTCTTGTTTTAGAGTGCAAGTATCTACAACACCCTTGAAAGGTTTGATTAATTAAAAAATCTAACTGTTATATAATAATATAATATAATACACATGAGAGGTTGCTCTGAAATAAAAACACTGTAAGTTTCAGAGCTCAGAACTAACATTCTTTGATGAAGAAACCATACTAAGATTATAAGCGCAACTCCGGAAATATAAAATAATTAAAAAAAGGCATTTCATGACCTCTTTAAAAGAAACTTTTACTTGAGAAGCAAAATTTCTTCAAGACTTGTTTTCTTAAAAAGGGATCAAAATGAAGTGAGTTTATGCTCAAAACAAGAATGAATATCTGCCAATGGCTGAATTTATTTTTCGATCACTTTTTAAGACTTTTCAGTCATTTTGCTCGATAAACAATGTTAGTTGTTTTAAGGACGTTTGAATGTTTGCAATGGAAAACAAGACATAAATACTGAGGATAAACCTCTGGGTTCAGGACTCACAGGCCTCCGAGGATCTTGAGTGATTCCACACAGTTCAGTCCGTGATCGTCCGGGTCGCTCGGGTCCGTTTCTGTCCTGGTGAAGGAGAAGACGTCTCCCTGAACCTCCATGCATCGGCCCTCCAGACCGGCCTTCTCATACAACACGGCCTGAGACACCGAGCCATGAAGAAATCACACTCTGACCTCAGTGTAAACCGTCTCTGGTACAAATATCTAACACTCTTAAATCAGGAAACTAAGTCTTCCGAAAAAATGTATCAAAATTAAGTACGTTTAAGTGCAAAACAAGAACAAATATCTGCCAATGGGGTAAATAAACTTGTTTTCCCTTTGAATTCAGTTGATTTTTCTGACTCTGATATTTGTTTTTGTTTTAAGCATAAACACGTAAATCTAATGCATTCGTATATATTCAGTCACTGTGCTTCTGCGGTAAATGTATGTTTTCAATGTTTGTCCTGTAAGACATGACAAAACATACTGAGGAAGAGAAGTCACTGAAACTCACAAACCTTGACTGCGTTTGGCTTCTCGACCTTCAGAGCGCCCTGGAAAACAAGCAGAGTTCTGGTGACACACTGCGTGATGACTGCAGACGGGTGAGTAACGCTACGGTGTGATTCGTACCATTCTCAGAGGTCTCAGAGAGCCGACCACGGGCGACGGGAAACCCCAGGCCTCCGGGAACGGATACTCTCCGGCCTCCAGAACCGCCAGCAGACCCTGGAAACCTGGATCACTGTAAACCATCCACCTGCAGAGCAGAGACGACAGCTGTCAATCATCCGTCACCTGATCAACTGACCGAGATCACCTTCAGTGGTTTTTATCTACTTCATCAGAATCTACAGAGAGACAGACTACACAAACAAACACAACTGACCTCTGTTCCATTAAATGCTATTTTGACTTAAAACAAACAAATATGAATATGTTGTTCTGTAAATATTCCTGGTTGTTGTTGTTGTTGTGTTCTGCTGCTGTAAATCATTCACCTCCACCCTCCTCAACAATCTGTGATTTTCTCTTTCTATTCCTGCTTACATTCCTGCCATAGCTTTCATCTGCCATTCTGCCCTTTTCCTGATTATTCCTGTCTTTCCTCTGTGTTTTTGTCACACACACACACACACACACACACACACACACACACACACACACACACAAAAACAATATATCTAGAGTTTACAAGTATTGTGTGACTGAAGTGTCTGTATCTGCCACTTTAATAATTATTAGCATGCTATTTGCCTCTTTCTGTCTGTTATAAACTCTACTGAGAGCATCAGAATGAGTTTTTGTGCTATAGTCTGAGTGCAGGGTTCTGATATTGTTTATATGGCTCAGCGTGACTAATGCTGTGACTCAAACGCTCTTATGAAGCATAACATACTCATGAATCATCATCAGGAATCCAGTCATTATGTTCTCACAACACGGTCTTTGCACTGTACATACAGTTTAGTACTTAACTCTTGTTCTGTATGTGCACAGTTCAGTTATTTAAGATAATTTAAGAGTGACGACCGCATTCTACAACCGTATTGATTTCAGATAAAATCTGGTACTGGCAACCGCATTTACAGTGTGTACAGAACTGAACTGAATAAATAGTAAATAACATATTTAAATGTGTAATACAAGAAATCACAGGGAAGGAGGTGTGTCTTGACCCAGGGTTGCCAGATAACGAGCAGAATAATATTTAAGTATACTTGACTTATACTTAAAAAAAGTCTAAATATATGTGAGCTACAGCTACTCTGGAAATCCATGTTTTCATTGTTGTGCATTAGGGGGCGCTATCCCAAAACAACAGATGCTTCCACATGTAATGTCACGGATCAGACATAAAACAGCATCAAAACTGTGTAACGTTATGGAATTATACAATTATGACCCATGAAGAGTTAACGACGGCCAAGCATTTTGGGATGCTGTAATTCATTCATAGTCTTTTTTTCGGCCTTTGGTTCTAAATGTTATTTATTTATTTATTCATTTGTTTTTTTTTTATGAAACTTGCCCACATTCAAGTGTTTACTAAAAATAATGAAGCTAGAATAAAATGCTTTTGTTAACCAGCAAATACCCGGTTCTTTCTTTTGACGTTTGTATGTTCGGATAGCCTATTCATATAACAACATATGTACAAATTAATGCCTACATAGAGACATAGAGTATTGAAATTGAAAGGTATTGAAAGGTAACTTGCCCAGTTCTCCAAAACAGAAAATGAATCATAATAAATTTTTTGTAAGCACTCAGTAAAGATGTGCATGTCAAGAGCTTCACATTGACAACACACAACCCAGTAAACGCTCAAGGTCCGAGCAGAACTTACAGACCACTGTGGACTTTGATGGAGCCGGTGCTCTGAGGACGGTTAAAACTGCCCACTTCCACAGTTTCATCCACAAACTCAGAGCTTCTGCCCATTCCAGCGGGCTCGGTGAACAGCTCTATCCGGGGAGGAGTGTAGTCCTGCAGAAACATACAGGAAAACACAGCAGTCACTCCCATCTCTTTTGACCTTTGGTTATTGTGTTCAAAACAATAATTTCAAGAAGGTCACTTACTATGACAGCCAGTCGAATTGAGCCAATGACCACAGGGGCAGATGTTTCTTCACCCTCTTCTGTCCATTGATTGGGCAGTTCTATAACTCCTTCCTCTTCCAGAGGGATGCATCGTCCCTCAAATCCCGGTTTCTCATATAATATCCAGCTAGGAGAGGCCAAAATGCACAGTTAAATCTATTCAACTGAAAGGCCCAGTATTTGTTCTCCATAGATGCCACTTACCATCCTCTGACCACTTTAACAGATATGACACTGGACAGTTTCATGTGTGTGGAATCAGGTTGATCCCTGTAGAACTCAAAGGACTGACCGCTGAACTGATGGTGCTCAAATATCACAATCTGACGGCCACAAAACGCCAAATTAGGGCCCAAGATGTCACATATTTTTACTTGCATGTTTAAAGCATAAATAAAATCAACTTTGCTCATGTTATGCAAATAGAGCAGGTTTACAGGTATGAAATTCTCTGATAGTTCAAGGGTTTGAAATTCTTGCAAACCTTTCCAGGACGCCGGTGGATTCCGCGAGAAGCTGGAATCTGAAAGACAAAACGCTGTGGTTAAGAGAGTAATGCAGGTTATTGGATTGCAAATGTTTCAGAATATTTAACCAAACAGACAAACTGTCAAAAACATGAGCCAATGATAACCCAAAGATTTTACCCTGTTCAAAGGTTCAACAAGTTGAACAAGTTTTGGTCAACAAACTTCAAATCTCCCACATCGTCATGTACAAATATGGACACGCATGAATAACAAGCTGGCATGCAGAGCTATTGCAGCTATGAACATAATTATATTTAGCATTTACAAAGAAAATACGCATTTGTTATGGACTCATACATTTGGAAGTGTTCGCTGAGGTTTAGCTTGAGGGATTTGAGCCGCTGGAACTACAGGTGCCGGAGGAATCGTCTCTTCTGGGATCTTCCCATCAGCTACGTCAACAGCCTTATTCAGATCCACTAGACCAGGAACTGAGGCACTTTCTCTAGCCATCTAACCAGAACACACAAATATACACACACAGAACAACTCTATTGTAAAATATCACTTAGCACTAGCTTAGGATATGAATGTATGCAAGTATGTGTTGTTGCTGTGGTCATTGTGATGAATGAGGGATGGCTGACCAGTGGGTTGATCTTATTTGATGGTTGAGCGTTTTCAGGTTCCTCAGGAAGAAATTTCTCCAGGAAACAAGGCAACATTATGTCATCAAAGCAAGGACATGGTGGAGAAGCATTCACATCTACTGTAGTTGTTTTCAGGGCATCATCAGAACCAGTCTGGGTACAATTGAGAAGCAGTGATTCATTAGTGTCTGTAAACATAGTGACTGTGGGGTCTCTTGAAGTTTTTTGGAGATCAGGTATTATTGCAGGTCCATCATCCTTGATAAGTTTAAGATCATCCTGGGAACCACACTGGGTATAACTAGGCATCAAAGGTGTATTAGCGTCTGTTAACGTGGTGATTGAAGGGTCTAATGAAGTTATTTTCAAGTCAGTTGTCAGTGTAGGTCCATCATCTGTAGTGGGTTTCAGTACAACCTGGGAATCAGTCTGGGAACCACGGGGAGGAGTAGAGGCATTAAGGTCAGGTGTCATGGCAAGTCCATCATCCTGGGAACCAGACTGAGTACAACTAGGTGGAGGAGCATCAGTGTCTGTTAACATTGTGATTGGAAGGTCTGCTGAAGTTGTTTTCGAGTCAGGTGCCAGGGTAGGTCCAATATCTTTCATAGGTTTCAGCACAACTTGGGAACTGGTCTGGGAATCACTGGGGGGAGTAGGAACATTAGTGTCTGTAAACATGGTGACTGAAGGTTCTGCTGAATTTGCTTTCAAGTCAGGTGCAAGAGTAGGTTCATCATCTTTCATAGGAGTCGGTACAACCTGGGAACTAGCTTGGCTACCACTAGAGTCTTTTAATAGAGAGACTGTGGGGTCTCTTGAAGACGTTTTGAGGTCAGGTGTCATGGCAAGCCCAATGTCCGAGCTAGATTTTAGAATAACCTGAGAACCAGACAGTGTATCGTGGCTGTTATTCTTAACTAGGGTTTCCTCTATTGGGACCAATTTGGTTGGTTCTATAGTTGGGGCTAGCTGTAATTCTGGAGGTGCTGTATACCCAGAACCATCGCTGGGTGATAACAGTCCACCTGAAGGACTCTCAGTGGGGCTTAAAAACTCCATTCGTCTTCCTTTACTGGGGCTGCGTAGAACGCTTACGATAGAGCATCTCTCCAAACGAGATTTTGGCTTCAGTGTTTCTGTTGTATTTACATCTGTTCCCTCCTCTTTTTCTTCCTCTACCTTTTCAGACCCCTTCCTTGCTCTCTGAAAGATAACGGACCTCGTGAGGATGCTCTCTCGTTTTGGTTTGATCTCTGCGTCCTTGACTTCTGCAGCTTGACTCTTTGATTTTGAACTTGAAGGCAAATCCAAAATGAATTCTCTCCTTCGCCTCAAGCCATACTGGAACTCCTCCGGATCAAAGGGTTTCTCAAAGTGGTCTTCTTTGATGGCAGGCATGGCAAACGGAGGTGCTTGCAGACGATGTTTATTGTGTTTGCGTAGGGGAAGATTGAATGGCATTGCTAGCCTTTTCACATTTGCAATGAAGTCATCTGGGTCAAAATCTCCCGATGTGTTCAGGAGGTTGGTCTCACTCGCAGAGGAGCTCAGCTTGGGATCTGGAATCAACAGCTTCTTCCTTAAAGGACGTTGGTGATCCACATCGAGCCAGCTAGATGGAGAGTCCCTGCTTTGGGAGGAGCTTCCGGGTGCAGCAGGGATTTGTGGAAGGAGAAAGGGTTTGAGGATAAATTCATTTTTTCTTGTGGATGGAGTTGTAGATTTAATGGAGAAGATCTTCTCTTTCACTGAGACTTCAGGACCCAAGGGCTTTTCTGGTGAAGGTGTGGCCTTGCTACTATCATTGTCTGGTGGTGATATTGTCTTTTCTTTGGATGAAGGAAGTGGAGTTATATTATTTCCATTGATAGAGGTTAGGGGGGAATGGGATGATGTTGGTAGTGGTGTGGTCTTTTCATTTTTAGTAGTGATATCAATGGAGACTGGTGGATTGGTTGAAGATTGTAGAGGTGCAGCATTTTCTTTAGTTGTGGCTTGTGGAGGTGTGGTCTTGTCATTATTTAAGACTGATGGTGGTTTGGTCTTGTCATCACCTGAGCCTAATGAAGAGGAGGCAAACTCAATGGTTGATGATGCAGATGGAGTGGTCTTTTCATTATCTGAGCCAGATAATGTGGAGGTTGTCTCAATAGTTGGTCCTGGTATAGGTTTGGCTTTTTCATTGGCTAATGCTGCGGGAGGGGTGTTCTTTTCATTAGCCAGGCCAGTCAAAGTGGAGATTGTATCATTAGTTGAGGCTGGTGGAGGTGTGGTTCTCTCTTTGGAGTCTAATGACGATGTAGTTTTTTCATTAGTTGAGGTTGGTGAAGGTGTGTTCTTGTCATCATTGGAGCTTAATGTAGCAGAGATTGTCTCAGTGATTGATGCTGGTAGGGGAGCAGTCTTTTTTTGGGAGGTTGTTTTATTGGTTGAGGATTGTGGAGATGTGGTCTCTTCATTAGTTGTCCATTTATTACTTGACTCTATTGTAGCTGTGTTCTTTTCATTAGTTGAGGCTGTTGAAGGCACTGTCTTATCATTAGCTGAGTCAGGTAAAGCAGAGACTGTCTCATTAGTTGAGGCTGGATGAAGTTTGTTTATGTCGTCACTGGAGCTTAATGTAGCAGAGAGTGTCTCAGTGGTTGATGCTGGTGAAGGTGTAGTCTTTTCTTTAGGCGAGGCAGGTAAAGTGGAGGTTGTGCCATTGGTTGAGGCTTGTGGGGATTTGGTATTTTCATTAGTTGTCATTTTGCTAGTTGACTCTGATGGAGTTGTGTCATTTTCATTAGATGAGGCTGGTGGAGGTTTGTTCTTTTCATCACTGGAGGCTAATGAAGTGGAGGGAGACCTAACGGTTAATGAGGCAGATGGTATGGTTTGTACATTATCGGATAATGTGCAAGTTGTCTCAATGGTTGGTGCTGGTAGAGGCGTGGCTGATTCAATGCCTGATGCTGTTGGAGGCGAGGTCAGTTCAGTAGCTGATGCCCTTAGGGGCGTGGTCTGTTCATTTGATGCTGCTGCTGGGGGAGTAGTCTTTTCATTGGCTGATGCTGTTGGAGGCATGGTCTTTTCATTAGCTGATCCAGTAGGAGATGTGGTCTTTTCGTTAGCTGATCCTGTTGGAGGCGTGGTCTGTTCATTAGCTGATCCAGTAGGAGATGTGGTCTTTTCGTTAGCTGATCCTGTTGGAGGCGTGGTCTGTTCATTAGCTGATGCTGTTGGAGGCGTGGTCTGTTCATTAGCTGATGCTGTTGGAGACGTGGTCTGTTCATTAGCTGATCCAGTAGGAGATGTGGTCTTTTCGTTAGCTGATCCTGTTGGAGGCGTGGTCTGTTCATTAGCTGATGCTGTTGGAGGCGTGGTCTTTTCGTTAGCTGATCCTGTTGGAGGTGTGGTCTGTTCATTAGCTGATGCTGTTGGAGGCGTGGTCTGTTCATTAGCTGATCCAGTAGGAGATGTGGTCTTTTCGTTAGCTGATCCTGTTGGAGGCGTGGTCTGTTCATTAGCTGATCCAGTAGGAGATGTGGTCTTTTCGTTAGCTGATCCTGTTGGAGGCGTGGTCTGTTCATTAGCTGATGTTGTTGGAGGCGTGGTCTTTTCGTTAGCTGATCCTGTTGGAGGCGTGGTCTGTTCATTAGCTGATGCTGTTGGAGGCGTGGTCTGTTCATTAGCTGATCCAGTTGGAGGCGTGGTCTGTTCATTAGCTGATGCTGTTGGAGGCGTGGTCTGTTCATTAGCTGATGCTGTTGGAGGCGTGGTCTGTTCATTAGCTGATGCTGTTGGAGGCGTGGTCTTTTTGTTAGCTGATCCTGTTGGAGGTGTGGTCTGTTCATTAGCTGATGCTGTTGGAGGTGTGATCTGTTCATTAGCTGATGGTGTTGGAGGCGTGGTCTCTTCATTAGCTGATGGTGTTGGAGGCGTGGTCTGTTCATTAGCTGATGCTGTTGGAGGCGTGGTCTGTTCATTAGCTGATGCTGTTGGAGGCGTGGTCTTTTCGTTAGCTGATCCTGTTGGAGGCATGGTCTGTTCATTAGCTGATGCTGTTGGAGGCGTGGTCTGTTCATTAGCTGATGCTGTTGGAGGCGTGGTCTGTTCATTACTTGGGGCAGGCAAAGCAGAGATTGTCTCATCAGTTGAGGCTGGTTGAGGTTTGTTTTCATCATCATTGGTGGATGTTGATAGACCTGTAGTATTTTCTTTAGTTGAGGTAGGCAAAGTGGAGGTTTTCTCATTGGTTGAGGCTGGTGGAGATGTGTTTTTTTCGACAGTTTTTGGTTTTTCAGGAGTGGTTATTACTGGTGGAAGAGTGGTCTCTTCATTATTAGTTTTTTTATTAGCTGAGTTTGACAAAGTTGTGTTCTCGTTATCACTGAAAGCTTTATCATCTTTTGGGGCTGGTTCAGCGGTGACCTGGCCAGATTGCTCAGTACATGTTTCAGTGGCTTTGGATGACAAGGAAGTGGGCTTCTTTTTTGCTGAAATCATAGGTAGATTGCCATTATTAGATGGTATTTCAGATAAAGTATTTTCAAGGCTAGAGCAAAGTGCATTTTCTCCAGACTGTTTAAGAGAGTCAGAAACGTGATCTTCCACCTGCACAGTGTGTATATCTCCATTTATTACAGATGTAATTTCTGTGCCGGTGATTTCACTATGGGTTTCCTTGGTGCCTCCATTTTTAATATCAGTGCTAGGCTGTTGTAAATCTCTTTTATTAGACACTGCCTGTGTTTTCTGTTCTTCTCCGCTCTCTGATTGGTTTTGTAGGGGTGGCTCATCTCTTTTGAGACCGCCTTCCTCTGTAAAGGGAATTTGAGGTGAAATTATGGCATCCGTATTTTCATTCTGGTCTTTGACCAGTGTAGGGTTTGGTGTTGCCGGTGTCCTACTTGTAGTAGTAGAGTTTTCTTTAGTCTGATCAGACAATTCAGAGTTTAACTCTGAAGTCTGAGTCTCTTTACCATCATTGGTTGGCAAAACTGTAGTGTCTTCCTGTCTCACAGCTGAGGTGTTCTTTGATTTACCGTGTTTAGTCGTCTTTGTTGTAATTGCTTCTTCTTCATTCTGCTTGGTTGGCTTTGATGTACTGACTTCAGTACTATTTTGGTTTGTCTTGGATGGTGTTTGTGCTGATTTTGGCTCACTTTCAGTGGTATTTTCAGTTTTTTTCTCAGGTAAGACCAGCGTATCCGTCTCACTCCCTCTGTTTCGCATGGCTTCTCTCCTGGAAGCTGTAGTGCTGTTATTGGCTGGCTCAGAGGAGTCTTTAGCGTTGGCCTCCTTCAAGTCCTCCAGGGACGGTGGTTTCTCTTCTTTTGTCACAGATGGATCTGGTTTCCCTGACTCTCCAAACGATGTGTTTACAATCACGTCTCTGTTCCTCTTCCCCTGTCCTTCTGAGCGCTCATGACCAAGCTGCTTTTGGCTGATGTTTCTCAGTTTCTCTTCCGTTTTTGAGGTAATCTCTGTCCGCTCTTTCTTCTCTTCATTTGAGCTATGCTGTTTCTCCTCCTTGCTTTTCATTTCTTTAGGAAATTTTGTGTCCGCATGTGGAGAGTCTGATATTTTCTTTGTGCTTTGCATAATTTCTGCTGCTTTCTCCAAACTTGGAGGGACTTTAGGTGTTTTGGTTACGGCCTCCCTAGAAGAGTCGGGTCTTTCTTTATCAGAATACTGCTCTGTGGTCTTTAAAATGTCTACAGGAGGTTTGTCTTTGGTGGGGCTCCGTGGATCTTTGCCCCGACGCTTTTTAGATCGTGAGCTGGTCTGGTTTGGTGATTTCACCTCTGGTGTCTCATCAGTAGGTGATGAAACCATTGGCGGAGAATCCAGCTCTTTATTCCCAATGTTTGAGTCACTTGTGCTTTGTGTTGCATTGTGGGATTTGGAGTCTGTTTGATCTATGTTTAAATGAGGTTTGGATTTAACCTTTGGCTCTCCGCTGGTATCTGTCTTTGCTGTAGATTTTTCAAAACGTTCAGATTGCGATATTTCAGCCATTTTTGAATGTCCTTCGCTCAGCGTATGACCAGACGGCAAAGTCAGATTATCTCCCCCCTTCCGTCCTGCATTAAAATTCATCGCCCTCTCTTTAACCGTCTGGTTTGGAGGTGCAGAACTGGACCGGGCTCCGGCACGTTCTGTGAAAAGACGACTGGCCACATTTCGAGCTGGAGAAATATCCAGGTGACGCAGGTTTGTGGAGCTGCTGACTGCATTGGTGTCTCCTCTCTCAAACAGACTGATCTTGTCTGCGATTCGGCCTTTGGACTTCACATTGGTGCCATCCGCTCTGTCCTCTGGATATCTGTAAAATAAAGAATAAAGGTCAAAACTGGGTCGAATGTCAAGTTCACACTTTTCACATTAGTATCTACTCCCTTCATTAGCTTTTGACTCATTATCTTTCCTCTTTCTTTGCTCTTCCTTGTTTGCAATCTTCAGTTCTTTCTCTCTGCTTGAAGCAAGCCATAAATACATTAAGAAAGTCAATTGCCCTTCTTCATTAGCATTCATTGAAAGTGACTAGTATGAACTGCAAGATAAAATTTCAAAAGCTACAAAACAAGATTACAAGCTGATTCCTGATTCTTTGAAGTGAATGAGAGATTACTGTTAAGCTACAAAAAGCAAGAATAGCATAAAAATGCATCATAAACGTTATGACTCTAGTGCAATCTTCTTAAGTAATATATGCTTGTGTAAGGGGAAAGCTATCAGCAAATAACTTATTATCATAAATGCACTGCAAAAAATGGTCTGCTCCAATTCAAGACCTTTTAATGCGTTTGGTTTGTGGAAGTGTGAGTTAAGACTTTTTCAGACCTGTAGAAACCATGCATTAAAAATCACTTGCACTGAATGGAAAAGAAATATCCTTCAAAATATCTCCTCCTGGTTTTTAGATGAACTGTTGCTTTAAGAGCTTCTGGTGCATACAGTAGAAAAATGCAAGGCTGACATCAAGAAAAACTGGCATTTAACTATGTAAATACTTAATTGTTATGAAAAAGCCTCTTTTATTGTTTGAACCAGATCAGATAATCTATGACTTTACAGCCCAGAGGAATGACAAACACCTGATAATGACCTGTGAGAGAGCATATTTCACAATATGACGCATGATGTTTAGTCCTGATGATCTTTAAGAAAGATATCCCATGTTCAGATGAAGCACATTCAACAGTTTGCTTTGAAACACTGCAAAAAAAAAAAAGATTTTCTCTTGTTTTCTAGTATAAATGTCTAAAAATTCTTGAATCAAGATGCAATTTCTTGCTTTAAGAAAAACAAAATCTTTTGTAAGTTCAAACCAAGCAAAAATATCTCCCAATGGGGTAAGAAAAATGATCGTGTTCAGCCTTTGAATTAAGATATCTTTTCTTGCCCCAATAGCAGATTTTTGTGTGTTTTGAGCATAAACTAACAAAATATTGAATCATAAGTCATTCTACTTGTCAAATAAATGCATCTTGATTCAAGAACATTTAGATATTTATACTAGAAAACGAGAGAAATCTTTTTTTGCAGTGTATTTCTCACTGATGTTTCGTCTCCCACGACTTAAATCCAAACCCAAACAGCAACTTCAGCTTTAAAAGCTCACAAATCAAACCAAATGGCAGAATTGAGTTTGTTATTCCTGTAAGCACAGCTGCGAACAGGTTAAACAGGTATAATTCACCTGGCTCTTCCATCAGATCTCAGCCGTTCGGTGTCTTTACGAGTCATATTTTGGTCTTCCCTCTGTTCCTCCGAGGCGACCAAGAGCTTTTTAGGGAAGACCACCTCGCTGTGAGACACCTTGATGCTCCTGCGCTTGGATTCGGCGCTCTCCGTCAGCCTCACCACACGTTCCTCATCCATATCTGTATAAACCAGCGCTGCTCGGGCGAGTGAATCCACATCTGCGTCTTCGCTCAGGTGTGTTTGGGAGACATCTTCACGGTTCCCTGAGTTTGGCGCTTCTGCTCCAGGGGTTTCAGGAAGGCTGTCTGGCGTCTCCTCAAAAGCTGAGTCGGCGCATGTCATCCGCGGGCCGCCGGTCAAACTGGTTGCTTCAGGGCTTTCAGGTTGAGGACTGGTTGGGGATTTAGCCCCGCCCCCATCTCCGTGGGAGCTCCGCCTCTTCCTGCTAGATCTCCTCCGGCCCATTTGGTCACAGAGATCAGGTGACCTTCTCCTCTCAATCGACGGACTGCGTTGGAGTCTCAGATGTTTGGCATTCCGCTCGAGGGCTGGGCTCGTCTCGCCTCGTGAGGGACTGTCTGTCTCGTCTGCTCTGGTTTCTCTGTGGTCCTCTTCTTGTTGTGTTTGGGAGGTGGGGTCATTTCTGCCCCAACCCCAGGACAGCCAGCTCCCGATGCGACTCAACACCCCTGGGCTCTGCTCCTGTGGACTCTCAGCCTGCAAACACACACACACACACACACGTTTGTTTTTGTGTAAAGTGTGTTCATCCCATAGGTGTAATGGTTTTTATTCTGTAGAAACTGTATATTCTATCTCTCTTCACCAACCCTACACCTAACCCTAACCCTCACAGGAAACTTTGTGCATTTTTACTTTCTCAAAAAAACTCATTCTGTATGATTTATAAGTGTTTTGAAAAATGGGGACATGGGTTATGTCCTCATAAGTCACCCTCTCCTTGTAATACCTGTGTCATACCCATGTCATTATACAGAGTTGTGTCCTGATATGATACAAAAACAAGAGCACACACACACACACACACACACACAGACACACACACACACACACACACACACACACACACACACTGAGAGTCTTATCTGGAACACTCACTAGAGGGCAAAAATTAAAGAGCAATGTTAGATTATTATTTGTTTGATGCATATACTACAAAAAAATTATTTTCTTGCTTAGTTATTTCTCTAGTTTTTTTTTATTTTATTTTTTTTTTATAAATATCTGAACATTCCTGAAGCAAGATGCATTTATTTAGCAAGTAAAATGACTTAAGACATTAAATCTTGTTTTCTGAAAAAAATCTGCAAAATTTTGTTTTATGAAAAAAAGAATCACATAGTATTCCTAAATTAATGCATCTTGCTTCAAGAAAATAGAAAACGACAAAAATTCTAAAGAATTATTATTATATTTTTTTTTGCAGTGTTGTTTTTATATCTGCTACATTATTTTCTTTCTCAGTATTTTCTTAGTAATATCTAAAAATGGTTGAATCAAGATGCATTTACTTTAAAGGTAAAAAAAAAAAATTCTGGGAAAAAAAATCTAAATGTTAGTTTTTGTTTAAAACAAGCAAAGATATCTGCCAATGAGACAAGAAAAACAATCTTCAGCCCATTGGTGGATATGTCTGCAGTGATGGGTGCTTCATGAATCATTCGTGTGATTTCAGTAAACGAGGCTTCGTTACATCACATATAACTGTTTCAAAACGTTTAGAAGTTGGTTTTGAAAACCATTTGAACTGGTTTTTACCTGATCTTTAAAAATATTTATACATTTGTTTGTAAAATGAATAAAAGAACACATACAGACACTTCATATATAATAATGAATAGTTCATTGCATTTAATACATTCCACTTTCAATAGAACATTTGCACTGGGTTTGTAAAAGTGTTTCTTGCAGAGTGTTGTGAATCATTTTGTGAAGCAATTGGTTCAGGAGATTTAAAGCTCCAAAAAGGTTTTGGTATCTGATTTAGTTAACTGAGATTTCTGAGTAAGCAATACATTTTGAAAAAATAAAACAAAGGAAGATTTTCAAGCAAAACTGAAAAAATGTCTAATTTTCTGCACTATTTTTAGATCACTGACTACAGATGGATGTAAATGAGTAACGCTGATTAAGCAAGAACTGCTGTCATTAAAGTAAAAGACAGACAACCCAAACACACAGATTACATTCTGCTTAACATATGACAGCAGCTACTGACTTCCCTAGTTTGGAAAATATACAGTGGCAGTCAATGGCTGCCGTCAACAGTTAGGTTACCAACATTCTTCAAAGTATCTTTTTTATCAGAGCAACAGAGCAAGAAACTCATGCAGCTTTCAGACAATGTGAGTTTGAGCCTGTGAAAACTTATCCAAAGTCATTTTTGGGATTGTTTTTTTACATAAAATCATCCTTCATAAGGAAAAGAACATTCTCTGGAACCTCTTTAATATTGACCGAGTAAGACCGTGTCAGACATTGAAATCAGAGAGAAATTAATGCACTGAAATCAAACTGAGATGCTTGTTATCTCATAATTAGATAATCAGACACAGAGAGGGTCACAAATGATCAAATTACATTTTTAGTGAACTATCCCTTTAAGGAGGACATTATGCATATATATATCTGAAGGCATTATTCAAACTTTGACTTTTTGTCTAATAAACTTAAGCGAAGTGTTTTCTCTCTGATCTGAACACTTCATTACTGTGAACAGTTAAAAACGCAGCAAAAGATTCTAAAGTATTTCTAGGTTGTTCTAAAATGACATTCTGCAGAACCTCTGACAGTCGTTCTAGATCCGAACTCTTGACAGAAACTCACGAGCTGTTACTGATCCAGTCCCGAGAAGATCCAGATCCACGCGAGCGATCAGACGCGCGTCTCTCACGAGCGCGAGCGTTAATTATTCGCGCGCCGCGGGAGCGCGCGGAGACAGAGGCAGAGCTGGATTGGGTTTCAGAGGATCAGATGAAGAGAGTCTAACACAGAGAACAAGAGCTCATTCAGAGAGCCTTCAGATGCGATTCTGAGCTCCAGAAGAGAGTCACACACACACACACACACACACTCCACAACAGCGCTTGAACTTTCTCTTGAATTTTTTTTTCATTATGATGCATGCTTAGTGTAGATTCACTTGCAAAAACAAACAAACAAAAAAACACCCTCCAATCCCCTCTCGTTAAAAAAAGAAAGAAAGAAAGAACACGTTCTTAATGTTCATGTTGAAAAAAAAAACATTCTTAGATTAACATTCTCAAAATTCTTATGTACTCGATGAACGTTCCAGGAAGCGTTTGCTATCACCTTTAAGTATCTAATCATGAAAGAAAAATATAGATTTATTCTTGCAATAAACATTTATATACATGTGGGTGAAAATGTTAATAGAAACACTTAATTTATAGCTTTAAATAATGTAATGACGACAAAAAAATGGAAATTTTAATGTTCTTAAAATAAATATTCAAATAATTAACATTTAAAAAAATATATAAAGTTGTGATAAAGATTTTTACAATCTTTTAATAACATTCCAGTCACAGCTAATAAACTGTACATTTTAGTGTTCGGTACAAATAAATGTTTAAGGTAAAAAAAAAAAAGATAAAAAAGTAGTAGATAAATAGTAAATAGGCTATAAATAGTAAAAGTTTTTGTATTTATGCAAACTTTAAATGAGGTTCTAACATGCAACTACGCTCACAAGTTTTTATAACTAAAGAAAAGTGCAGCTGAAAGCGTAAGTGAAACCTGCTTCCAATAGAAGTGTTATTATTTGCAAATGATGGTAATCAAGATATTTAGCCCAGATCCAAGCATGCATTCATTCATTCTCCTCGTCCATAATTAAAAGAAATGCAGAGAGACTCACGGCCGGTCTTCAGAGAGAAGAGTGTGTGTTCACTGGAGAGATGGAGCTGATGCTGGGCTTCTCGTGTAAAGAAAGAGAAACTAGAAGGTCTACGCTAATTATTTACCTGAGCGTCACACCCACACCTTTCCTTCTCGAGTACAGACCTGTTCAGAGCGAGACATACACACTTCACAAACCCATTCTGACCAGTCAAGAGAAACGTGCCAGCTTACCATGCTCCAGCAGCTCAGCAGAAGAACCTCGGCTGATCCTGAACCACAGAGATCAACTCTTCTGAACGAATCTCATCTGATTCCTCTGTTATATAATAATGTGAGCGTTTCTCCTGCTGTTAGAGGAGCAGGTGGATCTGTGTGAGGACAGAGAACACGACAGGTGTGACGACTGTTGTGTAACGGCTGCGGTCTGACGACACACACACACACACACACACTGAATTATTAATGTATGCAAGGCCTCCACACCCACAGTTAGACTTTGGCATTGACGCCAGGGTCTAAGTGCTTTAATGAGCAGAGAAACACATCAAAAGAATCTCAAAGTCTGTGGGGACTTGCTTTGACTCGATGACAAACAGGTTTATCTTTAACAAAGGTTATTGCTTTCCGATGATTACACCTCCCAGAGGAATATAAAGAAAAACTACACATGCACTCTTAAAAATAAAGGTGCTTCATGATGCCTTTTTGTCTTAATGGTTCCATAAAGAACCTTCAACATCTTAAGAAGCTTGTTTTTGCAGATTAAATTATAAAAAGATAAGAAAGAGATAGAATTGTTTGTGTTTAGCTGCTAACCTCAGTCTGATATTCGTAGGAGAGGTGGCTATACGACTGGACATCAATCCACTAAAAACATGAACTACATGAGTGCTTCAATAATAAAAGCATGTTTAATGTTCGTGATGTAAATGGATTGGTGGATCTTCTGTTCTGCATCTGAGCACTGCATATTTGAGGGTTTTTTAGATTGTATTTTATACTCGTCTTTGTGTTTGATATTTTGGCCGTTGTATGTTTATGGTGATGTTATTTGTTTATACTTTCCCACACACTATATGTAAATATAAGAGTCCGTTCCCGTTATGAATCTAACAATGTCTGGCCCTGAACTGTTCTTCTAAAGATGATGTTAAAGTCGTTCCTCATCATATATCTGTCTGTGCAGTCGCATTCAAGAGAGGATAATTCAGCTTTAATGTGTTTCCCGAGTGTTTGTGGCGCTCAGCATTCTGGGAGTGTGTCGTAACGCGTGCACATATTGGGTTCCTGCTTCTGAAATGTGATCCAGATGAGTCTGTGCCACCAGCAAACACAAACTCTGGGCAGATCTCAGCCGAACCTCCTTTAAGAAGCGTTTATATTCCAGCAGTCAGACGAGATGTGATCTGGCTTCTAGACTGGATCAGTCCCTTCATTCAGCTTCTAGTTAAACACTTTTCATGCTGGGCTGTGTGTAGAGTCCCTGATGGCTTCACATCACACACACTCACACACACACACACACACACACACACACACACACACTCACAGAGAGCTTTAGCAGCGCGAGCGCCATCTGCTGGCGACACAACTGCGGCACAGCTGCCCAGAGTCTAGAATTGCATTTCTGAAACAGTTTATTTGTCTTTTGAATGTTCGCTGCTAATTGAATGAGTGTGTGTGTGTGTGTGTGTGTGTGTGTGTGTGAGTGCAGAGATGGGCATATATACATGGAAATGTATTTAAAATACAAATACAAAATACTGTGTGGAAAAATGTATTCAAATACAAATACAGTATTTTGTATTTTGAAAATACACAAAACACATGTGATATTGAAGATTCAGTGCAGGTATCTCTATTAGGCTGAAATCTATCTGGGCCTATTCTGAATGCCAAAAAGCAATTAGATGTGTGCAACTGCTTAGAAACTATCGTTTTAATTTTATATACCTCTTTCCCGGCCCCTGCAGTGTAAGAAATAAAAAAACTACAAAACTAACTTTGATTATGTTTTATCACCATCATTAAAAGCCTGTGTGTCAGACTGGCGTTCCAATGTGGCCCAGTTCTGTTTGTTTCACAATCTTAAAGTATCTCCCATCCAATATTGCTGACCTAACCCACCCAGTTGAACTAGTTGATGGAAATTCGATGGGTGATATGACCAAAATCTTAATTTTACTTTACAGTAACAATATATGGCATGCTTTCACAATTATCAATATCAGTTTTGATACCACAGCAAAAACTGAATTTCAAACTCTTTTGATGCTTTTTTTTACACAAGTAGTATAGTAACTTTTATATTTGTTTAATGTATAGTTTACTTGTTTCTATATACATAATTAGAAAATATAAAATGTATTTACATTTTTTTTTTATTAAAAATAATTTGGCACAAATTTTTTGCTGAACAGTAAAACTAAAAGTGTGGTGTATCTTTCATCATTGTCCTCTTTCATCATTAGTGTTATACATATGTTATCATATTAATATGTTTTGTTCTAATGTCACAAGTCACAATTTCAAGTTTACTGGTTTTAACTTGATTATTTGGTTAGGGTTTAAAAGTGTACTTAAACCTTTTTCACGTGTCGTCAAAATGACCCACAACCTAATCAGTTCACATGTGAAGAACTCCATCTATTCACAAACTTCTCACGAGACGAGTGTTTGACATAGACAGTATAAGAGATGTTTGACCAATTATTCGGCAAACTACTTCCTCTCATCGCTGCTTTTTGGTGGTTTGCAGAACAATTACTCAGAGTCGCTTCTGTCGTTTGACAGAATTATACAACGGAGAACACGTCAAGCATAAAGCCTTGCAGGTTTACTGAGGAGCGCACGCAGTCAGCAGGTTCATGGCGTAGAGACGTGTGAATTGTGAAAGTTTAAACAAGGCTTCAACTGCACAAAGCTAAAGAGAAAGCTGAAAGTCCTATATGAAAGATTTAGAAAAAGTTCCATCGATTCACAATTTATACCATCGCTACGAATCTACGATATTGTCATATATCACCCATCCCTCACATGCAGTAACGTTAATGATTCAAACACATTTGACGAGCTACTTTAATCAACAAGTAGCACTTCCTCACTTTATTCCAGGAAAGTTGTACAGCTGCGGCTCACGTGGATGAAGGTTGGGGTTGATGCATGAAAACAGCGCCCTGATAAAGAGGATGACTCGCTCAAAGTATTTTGAGTATTTTGAAAATACAAAAATACTCGTCTTGAATGTATTTAAATACAAATTACATTAGATTTTTTCCAAAGGCTTTAAAATACAAATTAGTATTTTGTATTTCAAATACGTATTTTAAATACATATATCTGAAATACTGCCCATCCCTGTGTGTGTGTGTGTGTGTGTGTGTGTGTGAGTGTGTGAGCGAGTGCATGTGTGTGTGAGTGTGTGTGTGTGTGTGTGCTTCTTCATCTGTGTTTTATTCTGAAGATTATAAATGCTCAGTGATCTTGAACTTTCTCTGAGCAACATTCACATCTAAATTAACCAAGCTCCATCATTTTTGTTTCTTATGATTTTGCTTTATTTCCATAAGAAAGAAAAACCAAGGTTAAATCTCAAAGCTTTAGCTGCAATATTTTTGCAGAATAGAGCGAAACACTCTCCTACACACACTTCTCTCACGTGTTCATATAAGAGCGATAGGAATGTTCTGTTATAACACATTACTCTCGTCTCCAAGGAAACAACCTTTCCTCTTTTTCCTCCTTCTGAGCCATTACGCTCATCACAGACCTGTGAGATCTGGTTCTCTTACCCAGAATGCTTTGCACTGCTCCCCGTGTGTTTGGGGGTCATTAGAGTCGTTAATCGTGGTGTTTACTCCAGAGACACAAGACGTCTCTCATCTTTCCTCAGAAGAAACAGCCACTGATATAAACACACAGTCGAGCTCAAAAGTTTACACCCCTCTTTCAGAATCTGCAAAATGTTCATTATTTTAACAAAATAAGAGGGATCGTACAAAACGCATATTATGTTCATTTAGTACTGACCGGAATAAGATAATGCACATAAAAGATATTCAAATATAGTCCACAAGAGAAAATAATAATAATAATAAAAAAACTCAGTGTGTTAGTGTCTGATGACATCAGAGGATCTTAGCTCTTCGGAGCAGCTGATTGGCTGTCTGTGATGATTGGCAGCTCACACAGCAGGAAGTCATCGTTCCCGATGCTGGAGCACTGCTCGGAGCTCACAAAGTTCGGAATGTGGGAGTCGGAGAGGACGTGCTCATCCCCGGGGCCCCGCCCACAACACCTCGCTCGGCCAATCACTGTGTCTCTGACGGCCTCCTCGTGGATGTTGAAGTGAAAGAGGGAATGTGATTGGTCCGGCAGCGGCGGGAGAGAAAACGCCTGAGAGCCGCTGAGCTCCAGCACACAGTCAGATAGACCATGATGCTTTTCACTGGGATCAGAAACACAGACAGACTGCATTGATATAAATTAAACAAAATTAAATTGAGTAAAAAACATTTTATAACACATTCGATGAACTAAACTCTCATTGCATTTTTTGACAAATGAATGGTTTAACTTCAATAATCTCACTGCATTTTCTCATCAAAAACATTTTTGTTAGTTGAAAGAAAATAAACATCAACTAGATTTAAATATAAAAAAATGTCTTTCTAATTTTCATAAAAAACTAAAAACCATATTAATTTATACATACATACATATATAAACATTTTTTTTA
>NC_068378.1:143054-166069 GCF_023724105.1 Carassius gibelio
GATTACTAACATAATAAAACAACTCCAGGTATATTTTTGATGAGGATATGACAATGCAAAATGGTTAAAATCTCTTAAAAATCTATGCTGAATGATAAAGACCCTTTATTAATAATTTACTTGGGGAAAAAATGGAAAAAACTAAAATATAAGTACATAAACCGATTAATCGTAAAAATAATCGACAGATTAATCGATTATCAAAATAATCGTTAGTTGCAGCCCTATTTAGGAGCATCCCTTCTGAAATGCTAGGCTCTGATCATTTAGTATAATGCAGCTTTGTGAATTGAGCATCATAAATGCCTCCAAATTAATCCTTACAGGCTGATGGTCTTTTTTTATTTAAGAACTAGCAGCAATGAAGCCTGCCTCCATACACTCCAGTCGCTTACCCTGCCATTATGCTACATCTCCATTCACTTTTGTTTCGAAGTTTAATCATCAAAGACCATATTCTCTATTATAAATGCATTATTATTGTGATGATGTTTTATGCTAGTGCATTTGAACTTCATGCTGCTCTTTCAGCTTGTTTAAATAATTCCACTCAAGTCCACAATGATAAAAAAAGGGTCCAGCACAAAGAGACCTCCAACAGATGCCAGAGGCCAGGAAGTGTGGTCAGTGTCTGAAAACAAATGTAACTTGTATGAGATTTTGGCTAAAGGAGAAAGCAAAAGTGTATGAGAGAGAGGGGGGGGGCGTTACGTGTAATAAATCAGAGCAACAATATCGCAAAGATGAAATACAATTTCCGTGCTCTAGAAATACAAGAGTTATGAGAAAGAACTTATCTAAAAACAGCTAAAATGAATAGGCTGTTAAAGGCAAATGGGGAGTACAATAAAATGCATAAAAGTGCAACAGTGAGCAATGACTCGTTTCTCTTTCTCTCTAACCTGTGTACGTGCTGAAAGACAGGCTGAATTTTCTAAGAGGAAACAACAGATATTGCAAATTCCCCAAAGCCCTGGAGAGAAAGGGGCCAGATCTCACAGTTAAGACTGAAGTCCCAAGACAGTCCCAGGGTCGAGCTGGAGGTGATGGAAACTAAACACACAGGTAGTGCATGCAAGTACACACACACAGTCTCACTACTGGCACCTGAATCACCTCTAAGGTATTAGTTGCAACCAACCACCCGAGGTACATAAAAGTGGGGAAGAATATTAAAAAATTCAAAACCCACCAAGCTATGTCTGTCTGACAGAGCCAGAGGAAAAGAACTGCCCCTCCTCCTGAGAAATCAGATACACTTCAATGTATTGTGTTCATGGCTACACTTTATCAAAATGCTAAATTATTTTACATTATAGTATTATTAAAAAATAAATAAATACAGCCTAAATACAGTGAAATACACAGAGTTAAATACACAATCCAGTAAGTAATAATACCAGTTAACAATATTCCTACATAAATACTTTAATAAATTACTTTTTAAAGGGATAGTTTACCCAAAAACAAATAACGGGGTCATTATTTATATTTGCTCATCTCCATGTCATTCAAAACCAGATTTTTAAAAAAGTAGACATTTCTGAAGTATCTTTACAGAGCTCTTTCAAAACAGTGATTGTTTGTGTGTGTAATAAGTGAATGTGACATGCTATTTTATAAGTTGAAGTTTGTGTTAGATGTGACTTGGGTATGTCGCTCACACAAAAGCTTGTTTTTACATATAGCTTCAGCATTAAATATAGCATATTTAGCAATAGTAATATGAACATTTTTATGACATTTGTGTTTCCTACAAAAAAAAAAAAAAGCAGCATACATATTTGGAACAACATGAATGATAAAAAAATAATGGCAACATTTTCATTTTTCGGTGAGCTAATCTATTAAAACAACCTTTCAGTCAGACACCGGAATTCATCTTCTCGAAATACACAAGCACTGATTTGAAGAGTACTCCACAGAGAAGGGAGCAAGTCCCCTTGCACTCCACAGACAAATAAAACATTCATAGGCATGTGAGGTAAACAGTTATTATCTGAGAGACAGGAAAAGCATGGCTCTGTGTGGCTGATACCAACAGTACTGGTATGTGGGCATAGACAAAGTGTAAGCTGACTAAAATTCTGGAAACACTTGTCTGTTAACTAACACCTGAAGCTGTCCTTCCAGTCTTTACCGGTATAACAGGTGTTTATAAGTGACAGCGAATCACAAGAATGTGATTATTAAATGGCCTACTGCACTAAAACGAGGAACACGTGAAGCATGCAGAACAGCAGAAACTTCGGTATCGATGAACATCCACCACAAACAGCCCACATAATCACTTCATCCTGATTTAATGGAGGTAGTAAATTAACAACCACTGTGTATCAAAGCACACAGTGACCTTTGCTGCATATAAATCAGAGCTTCCATTGTGCTGCCAGATCTCCCTTTTAACCAATTTATCACAACATAATACCACACAAAACCCTTCCATGCTGAGGAAGCTACTGTTGTGGGAGGATCTAAGGTCCCAACGTCTGCCTCAGAAATAACAGCTTAAACAAAAGCCTACAAGCACTGGGTGAAACAGCTATACAGTCATATGAAAACATCTGTACAGGTAAAAATCATGCCATGGTCAGTGAAAGAAGGCTATAAATCTCTTTATCTTTTTGCTGAGCATATTTCTGGTCCAGGTTTGCAGTGAAAAGATAGATTTGCATTAGTAAAAGGGTTGTTTGCTTTACTTTTTTAAATCAACAAATATTTTAGATTAAAACTGCATATGTAAAGGATGAGTGTGCAGGAGTCCTGTAACCAAAAAACGATTTAAATCACCATTTTAAAGCATCACGCACATAAAAGTTCAACTTTTTAAAAATTGGTGTTTTCTGTGTCTCAGAGCGACTCGCAGTAAATGCTACTCCATGCAAACTCATCTCTGAGTTTTAGTCTATTAAAATGAGCTTCAGAATTTCGGGACAGAAACCCAATTCAACACTGACAAGACATGCTGAAGGGGTGGGAGACACAGTGGGACGTTAGTTCAAAACCTTTCAAAACATTCAACACTTACAAATGGCTACATCATGCTTCTCAGCCAAGTCATATTTATAGGTAGAAACTGCCTTTGCCACACATTCCTTCACAAAGAGCACTGGCTGAGAGCCACATTCCTGAAACCCACGAAGAACTTGCTGCTTTTCCTGGTTTATGTTTACAGAGATAAGAGCCTTGGCCCTTCCTTAACATTCACCTTTAAACCCTGCACAGCCTCAGATACTTACTTTCAAATGATCAGTCTCATACTGTACATACTCTATGCAGTATGCACAGTGATAGAAACGAATGTTCAGCTATTAATATGTACGTGCTATTACCTATAGAAAGCTTAAAAGACACCTGTGTGCTTTGCATTCAACTACTTGCAGTTTGTGAGACCATAACATTATATTTAAACGTTCCAGGATATGATTTCAACAACTTAAACAATGCGTATGACACTATAAAACATCAAAAGGTTTAGTTCAGATAACATTTTCGATTAATCGATTATGACAGTTCTATTTGTAATTGCGCATCCATTCATGCTCGACAACGACCCCTGTTGATAAGAATCAGAGTGGCAACCACTGGGAACAATGTCAATTCTCCGGCTGTCAAAGCTATCATCAATCATTCCTGCATATGAGACACGCATTAAAATACAGCCATTAAACCCCAGAGATGAACATTAACTTACCTGTGACATCTGAGGCCTGAAGTTGATCTGCTTTAGGTCCACGGATCCAGGAGACAGATTGTGCAGCATCTGGCACAGAAGCACCCCATCTCTGAGCGCCTGGGCCAGGTCGAATACCACCGCTGAGGGCCAAACGACCCGATGGTTGTGGGGCAAAACCTTACAGTCTATCAACCAGCGACCGCACTGTCTCCACTCCTCCATATTGACAGGAACAATGCAGAATATTGGCAAAAATAAAAACTGTATATCTGGCACACTGGCGAACGTACCAAGATAAAGCTGACGTGAAAATGTCCCAGTTCCTCTGTTAGTCCAAAGGGCACTAAAAAGCCTTGGGTCAATTGCGTGAGAACGCTCTTAGCAGTGATGTAACGTTACGCTTAACAACTTTTTTAAAGAGCTATACAGGACTTTGTATAACGAAATAATCCAGTTATTATGGCGCGCAGTAAAATGTTAAAATATGACTTAGATGTGTTTTCCCCTCAGAGAATCATACGAGTTTCCTCCTCTTCATCGTGGACTGACATATTTGGCTCTGTAAACGCGTCCTGTCACAGCAAAAAAAGAAAGAAAAGTGTCTCTCCGGACAACAATAGATATTTTCCTATACAAGAAATCCTGGAAAAGACTGTAAAGCAGCTGTTACACGCTAATTCGGATGGTTAATCAAAGTTTTACCGTTAAAATAAGGAATAAATCCATGTTTTGTAGTTTTGAGAAGATTGCGCCTCTCCAAACAGAATCCGGTCCGAACTTGTTTTTAAAACTTCTTGTGGGAAATATCAAAGCGTACAGCGAAAACGCACAAACTCTGGCGTATTCAACTCGAAAACTGTTGTTCGTCCCGCTCCTTTCACTTCCACAGAAAGAGAAACGCCGCGAGGTTTTAGAGCCGGACAGTCATCCGTTGAGCCGCGATGGTTTCTCGGTTGTGTCAGTTCATCTCTCTGTGAAGAGATGGTTAGAGTGTTTTGATTTCTCCGCTCGCCGGAGCCGTGAGAGCGGGCGAGCAGCAGGCGGGAACGCGCGCGCGGTCGCATCTAGGTTCCGGTCGCGCTCGTCCACGTGTGAGGAGGAGGAGAGGGTCGGTCTCACTAAAATAACGACCCGAAAGCCTTTTTTATCACTATTCATAAAATTCTGTAGACAGACAGCAGAATAAATGCGAACATGTGAAGAAAATGTACATTATCTCACATTATTTTTGATATTACTATGCAGTCCTACTACTTTTGTGGAGGTTTGAGAAGATTCCTGGGAGACTTCAATCATGTAATTTAGTCTTGATCAGCTTAACATGTGTGTCAAGTAATGTATACAGCACATGTGCAATTCAAATACATATCCTCTTTTTATTCATAAAACACAGTAACATAAAATTCTCACTCCAATTTTGTGGGGCCCCTCAATTTACCTCAGTGAACGTATTTACATATGAGACATATATGTTCTGATGACTATTTTGCCCTGGGACCAATATAAAAACTGGCTAAAGCACATTCGGGATGAAAGATGGCTTTCTGAGGCAGATTTGAGTAGCTGTCACAAGACTCAAAGCATTGATCCATCTTGGTCTCTGCAGTATTGTGTTACTGGATACCATGTTCTAAACACTGCAGCAACAAGGTCACATGTTCTCTCCTCAGAAAGTGACTATAAACCCTAAGAACGCACAGTATACACGTGTAACTGAATAAATGATAGAGCCAGTATCACTTCTGTTACTCCCTTGTGTATATGAGCTGGTGAAACCTACTTATAGGAACTGAAATAGATGTGACATCACTCAAGGAAAGAAGACTCTAACACTATAGTTATTTTTGGAGGATTATTATAAAACTACTTTAATAATAATTTGTAACATTACAGTGAAACTAGTTATCCTACCAGAATCTAGCAGAAATGACACTGCTACCATCTAATGGTCAGAGGTGGTAGTACAGTGGTCGCATGATGACACTTCTGTCATGGAACAAGATTCGAATAGTTTTAACCAAATATCAGACGATCCATGTAGTTTCATATTGTTCTGTTCTATTTTAGAACTAATCAAATGATCAGCTTTGAATAATTAAACTAAACTGCAAAACAAGGCATGTCCACATTAAAACAAATGAGCAAAAATTGAAAGTAAACACAAAATAAAAGGCATTTTGTCATTTATTTTACGAAAGAAGAAAAGTACCCCATGTACAAGACATTCAAGGTAGGCAAGTACAACAAATTTTAGCCTCTCTATCACTGCCTCCAACCCAACCCTCTGGCCTGTATAAGCCTAAATCTACTCGCACTGTATTCTTGATTTTGTTGTTTCCACAACTGACATTTACAACTATAAATAGCTCAGATTTTTTTTTAAGAAAAATACAATAAATCAGCATGCATGTCAAAGATAAAAAGTAAACTTTGTTTTAAATATAAAGGAACTTTCTTTTAAAATCAGGGCCTAAAATGAAATTAAGTTGTATATTTATATATCTATACAGTCTTTTTTTTCTTCTTCTTTTCAGTCCGTCTCTAAAAGAAATCATTCTTAGAATCCAGATAGGACTTGATCAATAGTTGTGTCAGACACTCAGAAATGACTTGGGGAGGTTTTGCAGTCGTGTACATCCAGAGACCGAGGGTAAAATCAATAATAGCATTTTTCATCTTAAAATAATTATGTTATGACTATGTCTATTAGTGTTTTAATTAATCTGAAGGATACATGTCCCTCATGAATTTTGGCTGTCAAAATTAAACAATCCTGCAATTATGTCCCAGAAGTCTTCAAAACAAACACCTATCCATGAACCAAAAGTATTTGAAAATGAAATGAATACCAGATCCCTTTACAACTTAACATAAAAAAAGAAGGTCATCAGAGAGGACATTACAATATCTTACACTTCAGAAATCAAACACAGTTATTCTAACAGATATTGGATAGTAAAGCAATCCACAGAGGAATGGTGGGGGACTTTATAAAGGAAAACTTGTTTGTAACCCAACTGATTGGAATTGCGTACTATTCATAAGATCTAATGATGATTACATTCATGAATCAATTTTGCAAGAGAGTGAGAAGAGGAAGACTGCGTGATTTACTATCATTGCCAAAACACTTGAAATAAAAATTAAGAAACGCATAATTAGCATTATCACAACATGGCAGTAAAGATCAAGACAAATGACATTTACTGATTCCAGGTGTCAACATCCATGTCACCAACACTTCTAGACTTATCTAAAGTTATCTGATGTAAAAATGCCAGTCACAGGTGTGACTACTTGGAAATCTGGGTATTTATTGCTGACCAAGGCTTAATAAGACATGAAGTCCGCATGTGTTCCAGCTTACTGATTTACATGTCCACATCATTGTAAAGCATCCTTTAAAAAAAACAACCAAATCTGCTTAATTCCCATCAAAATATTTTCCTAAACCATATATTTATTACCTGGAGAGTATAGGATTCTGTTTTAATATTGTTCTACATCTATAAAAATGGCCAAATTAGAGTTTGTTATGCCTAATTAAAGCCATCTGTTCCCCATACTACCTATAAGTGTTGTGACTTTTTTTTTTAAGAAAGGCATGATTTTCATCGACACACTTTTCAGTTTGAGAGGACATAAAAAAAAAGAAGGAATAATAGATCAATGGCACAGCGCCCAATGGGGAAAAATGAGGCCACAGCAAAAACAATATTATAAAAAAAAAAAAAAAAAAAAATAAAAAAAACAATAAATACAACAGACGTAAAATCAGAAGAGAACAGTGTGAGTTTTCCCGCTTTTTCTATTGAGATGGGATGGCTTAAGTTTGCAGGGGTAACGTACAACATTACCAGGACCCCGGGGGAAGAGAATTTGAACTATAAAATATGCTTCAGGACTTCCTCTCCTTGCAGTTTTAGGTTTGGACATCCCTTTCAGAGTCAGTGGAATTAAAAAGCAACTTATTAGTTAGCTTTTTTTAGCTGTAATTTTCTTCATGACATTTCCAAAAAAAATAAAAACTCTGACATGATGCATTTTTATTGTCTCTTTTCTTTCTCTTTCGTATAAAAAGTCTCAGAGGGGAAACAACCTTGACTGCATACAATGTTAAAAAAAAAAAAGAAAAAAAAAAAAGGAAAGAAAAAGTGTTCAGTCAGAGTCACTGCTATCTGAAGTGGAGCCACTGGAGCTGCTGCTGCCCGAGCCTGAAGAACTGCTGCTGCCGCTGAGCCGAGAGGGGCCTGAGCCTCCTTTCTCTGAGAGCAAACAGAGAGACACAGCAGTTAAAGAACTGAACCAAATCCGTATTTGCATACCAAAACACAGGAAACATTTGTGAAACAAACCGAATGCAAGTTGATTACCGACAAATTTAGTGATGCTAATAAAAACATAAGTTTTAAATAGAAGAAAAGAATTCAAAACATAAAGTCAGATAGTTACCATATTTTGATGACCTATATAGTGACAGCAGTGCAGTCTGGCATTTAGCTCTGTGTGTGTAGGCCAAGAGTGTGCACTTACGTGGAGGTTTCCTCTGCTTCTTCTGTAAACAGGACTTGACGTATCGCTCCAGCTCACGCAAAGTGGAAGGTTTGAGCGTCTCAAAATCTATTTCGATTTCGTCAGGGTTGGAATCCCTCAGTGAAGGCTCTCTGGATTGAATAATGTGGACCACCCTGCCCAACTTCTCTCCGGGCAGCCGGTTGATGTCGAGGCTCAGCTGCCGTTTCTCATCATACGTCATGGGGAGACACATCTCCTCGTCAGACTCGTAGCCTGGCCCTCTGCCACCCTTCTTTGGTTGCCTGTGAAGGTTCAATCCATACAGCAGAAACCACTTAGACCTTAATTGATTGTTTTAGACTCCAGAACAAAAATCCAGAAAGAAAAAAAATTAATAATGAAGGAAAAAAAAAACCATTCAAACCTGTTGCCTGGAACAGTGCTGTTAGCCTTTCTGGCAGGACCCTTTTTCTGCTGAGCTGGTTTCGGTGGCTGTCCTGGCTTGACTTTCTCCTCTGGCTTAGATTTGTTGTGCTTGTTCTCTTTCTTTTTCTTGTCTTTTTCTTTCTTCTCTTTATTTTTCTTTGGTTTACTTACAGGGGCCTGAGAAAGAGCAGCTAACTGTTCATGGACAGCTTTCAGCTGGGGAGAGCCAAGAAAGGGGTGTTAGGGATCTGCTCAAACTCAGGCAAAGTATCACATTGTACATGACATTTATATTTGGTTATCAAAGAGAACCAAAGACTACATTCATTTTGGTTTTTCAGTGCCAAAGGAAAAATTTATTCAACTGTAGAACAAAATATGCAAAACAACTGCCCTTACTGCAATAAAGTACTACTAATAATAGTATAATTATAACAGTATAATTATAGTAACAATAATAGTAGTAGTAATAAGTATTATAAATTAAACAACATCATTAAAAATCATTCATGCCTGGTGTTATCTGTGATTCCAAGAATGGAGTGCATTTCAGAATGAAACCAATTGAAAGAAATATCAAGAATAGTACAAGGTTTTAGAAGCAAGTCTGCCCTTTACACCTGGAAGTTAAACAGTTGCATTTAAAAAAAATAATAAAAATACATTGTGTCTAGCAATGCATCTACTTTTTACTAATTATGACTCATTGAAAAACAATCACAGCCAAATTGATATGGGCAATAACATTGTTATAATACACAGATAATCAGGATCTCCATTACGTTGCGACATTCCCTATTAACCATAAAGCCATGGTAAACATTAAAGAATATCACCAGACCAGGGTCTCAATCTTATGAATACACACATATAAATGTAGATGAAGGGCAGTTAGGGCTTCTTACTGTTTCTGGAACTAGCAAGAATTTGTCTAAATGCAAAGAAAGCCAACACACACACACACACACACTCCACAAGCACACACCCAACCCTATTATATATTAATTCCCAAAACGTTCAGCACTTCCATCCTAAACACACATGGCTGGTTTCCCAACACCACCAAAAGCCAATATTTTTCTGCTGCTTTTAACCCTCTACCGCTGATCTCACAATCCATACCATATGCTTGACTATCTAACACAAATAATGAAAGCAACTGTACAGTTATTAAACAGTGTTCATAGGCAGGGACAGGGAAATGAAAAGTAAAATCACCTGATTATTCTTGGTGCACCCGTTTTTTATCCCCTGTCTGCTACCAATGGGGTGCTCCAAAGAGATACACTGGTAAAGAAAATGGCAAGGGAAGAAAGTATGATACTCCAATGAGACAGAAACAAAGCCACAAAAAAATACTACTAGATCTATATTTAGGCATTCTAGGATTTAATGCAAAGCAATATATGCAACTGGTTGCGGTAGAGGGCTAAAACACAGCTCTACATACAAATAAACACAATATGAAAACAGAAGTGCTTGCTATGAAAGAAAGGAGGGGTTATTTTAAGTGGAAGCCCCTCCAGGTCCTTCAGAGCATGAACACTGATTGAAACAGGCATGTGGGTATGGGGTGAAAAGGAGAATCAGAAAGGCTGCCACAGGTCAGAGAACATCTCTGAGACTAGAGAGGTTAAGGGTACTTGGTCCTTGTTTTGAAACCCACCTGTTCCGCACCCACCTGTTCCTGCAGCTCGGCGAGCCGGGTGGCCCTCTCCTCCTCGGAGTCGGAGCTGTCAGAGGTGGAGGAGTCGCCACTGCTCTCACTGCTGACAGTACTCTTACTGACCACACCGGCCCCGCCTACACCACCTGCCCCCGCCACCTCCACTGGCTCATCGGGCATCTTTGCAAAACGCATTTCAAACACATCCTAAGAGATAAAAAGACAATGTCATTAAACAATTCAATCTTTTAAATAAAGAAATTAAACAGATACTGCCAAAATAATGGGGAGGAACAGACCTGCAGCTTTCTGGCCATAGCAACCACCTCGTGATCAGGTGGGTTGTACTTGTAACAATTTGAGAACATTAATCTGACATCTGTAGCAAAACTCTGCGCATCTTGGTACTCTCGACTGTCAATATTTTTCTGCAAGCAAATAAATAAATAAAAATTGATTCAAAAACTAGCCGAAGCAGTTCCTTGTGACAAAACAAGAAAAATCAAGACATTATACATTTTTGTGCAAACTCAACATACTTTCACTGTGCTCAAGTCCATGGGGTGTTTGATTATTTCATGGTAGTCGTGTAGCTCGAGAGCCTCGGCGTCAACAGGCTTGTAAAAAGGCCAGGCGTATGCAGCGTGCTTTTTTGAAAGCATTTCTTTAAGGATGACCTCGCAGTACTTGAGCTGCTCTGAAAGCCTGCCCTTTTTGCTACCGTATACACCTAGTTCACCATCCTCAAAATCCTTTTTAGGGGGTTTGATGGGGCGACCGGTGCTCTCTCGCCTGGATGCCACTTTGCCCTGTTTGCCTTCTGAAAGAGGGGTGGGCGACTGGCTCCTGCTGGCGGTGATGGCAGAGGTAGTAGGGGTGGTTGTGTCTGCTTTCCTCTTCACCCCCTTCTTCTAGGAACAAAAAACATCACACACATGGGGAGACACAAAGCCGATGGTGAGGCAATGTCAGTGGATTTATATCAAGTGATATTCTGAAAGGTCCGGCAACTTACTTTGAGGTTGGGTTGCGACGGAGGAATGCCGGGTATCATGGCGGCAGTGGTTGTGTTCTGCACAGCTGGTAAGACAGGGGTGATGATGGGCACTGGAGCTGGGGATACGACTGCTGTCTGTGAACTCGGTGAAGTGGCACCAGGGAAAACAGAAGTGGGCGAGCCAGAAGAGACAGATCCATCCTGCTGACCTGCGTCTATATGATTAGAAAAATAATGATTAGTTTTCTGCTAATGCGTTAACGCAGAATGTAATGATCAATACATCATGCAGACTATTTAATTTTTACCAGGCCCTGCAGGTTTGCGCCCTTTGCCCTTGGGAGGAGGAGGAAGAAGCTCAACCTCCTCCTGAGGCATCAGGGCCACCTTCTGAAGGAAGATCTTCTCTAATGCTTGTGCCATTAACACAATGTCATCTGTTGGCTGAGAAAACAAACAAGGAAGAAAAAGAATTACATTTGCCAAAGCATTCTCTCCTCAAAACATGTATAGTCTTATAACAGTGAGTTTTAAACCAGACTGTGCCAAGCCATACCTTGTTGTAAATATAACAGTTTGTGAACATCGTGTTGAAATCCTGCATACACTCGCTTGCACTCCAGTAGTACACATTCTCCAGTCTTTTCTTGATGGTGCCCATGTCCATTGGATTCTTTATAATCGTGTGATAGTCCTGGACACACACATAAAAAAAGTCTTTCAAACAAACCAAAGCTTCAATGTCAAGTTTTAATATCAAACCAAACAGGATCAACTAAGTGACAAACTCTCATTCTATTAAAGGGTTACTCTATTAAAGGGTTAGTTCCATGAAAAATGAAAATTAGCATGTGTTTTACTCACCAACAAAGCATCCTAGGCGTATTTGACTTTCTTTTTCAGACGAATCCAATCAGAGTTATATTAAAAACTGTCCTGGTTGCTCAAAGTCTTTAAATGGAGGTAAGCAGGAATCGGTTGTCAACAGTTCAGAACACGTGAAATAAAGTGTGTGTATCCATAATAAAATGTCCCACAAATGGCTCCGGGGGGGAGAATAAAGGGCTCCTGTAGCGAATCCTTGCATTTTTGTAAGATAAATATCCATATTTCAAATGTAATAAACACTTTTTTTCTCACTTCTCTCTTACTGTGGTACGCGGATGATGTAGGACGTATGCCTCGCACACCAGACCACTGAGAAATCCGGAAGCAAAGGAAAACCTGTCTCCTTTTGGCTTATATCGAAATCTTCAGACGATTTCTCTTTATAAATCCTTGTTTTGTGCTTCTAATTTGTGAATGTCATTTTGCTTTATTACGGATACACGCACTTTATTTCACGTCTTCTAAACTGTGCTTCCCCCATTGAAAGGCTTGGAGGGGCCAGGATTGGACTCTGATTGAACTCGTCTGAAAGAAGAGTGTCACACACACCTAGGATACTTTGAGGGCGAGTAAAACAAAGGCTAATAAACGAACCCTTTAGAAGAACCTATTTATTCAAAATGATGTATAGTAAGACAGCCACCTTCAGTCATGTCACCAAACCTTATCCATCACATACACTCACCGGAAGACCAAGTTTAATGGCATCAACAGGCTGGTAGAAAGGCCATGCAAACTGGTGCCTCCACAGTGTCTTGACAACTACATTTTGCATGTACTGCAGCTGGTTAGTCTTGCGGCCGGGTTTGGTAGGGTTGGTCACCTCAGGTGGAGGAGGGTTGGTGACTGCAGTAGCTTCTGGGTTTGCTGAAGTGACCGCTGACATTTTGGCAACAAGGGGAAAACAGCTTAATGGGGAAGGGGTCTTTATTATTCTGCACAGGCAGACTTATTTTTGATTTTCAATGTGCTTTCTCTTTATGCTGTTCAGTTTCTCTCTCTTAGAGCTCTTCAGTCATCCGAAAAGGACTGCATCCCACTGCAGTACCCGACCTTTGACCTCTAAAAACAAGAAACATGACATAAGTAATAAAGCATTATGCGGTTTAAAATTAAGACAAACAATACGGCAACTGCATAAAAAAATAAAATAAAAAAACTCTTTAAGGCACAATGAAGTGAAAGCAGGAACACATCTTTTATTCTGTGTTGACATACATTTTATCAGAAAAGGGGGGAAAGTAGGGACTATCAAAATGAACACTTCCATGTTTCTGAAGCCAATTTTTGAGCAAATACATAGTCTACCCAGCCACCACGCATTTAGGAAATACATACGGTGTACTTTCATGTCATGCCAGACCACTCACCCCCAAAACAAAAAAAAAAGTGTCTCAATTTGTAAAGAATTCCATCTGTGAAAAACTGAGCTATTAATACATTCGCTGACAGGTAATAACACGACTTTCATTCTGAGCTGGAAACTATGGTGGTTTCCATTGTTGACATGTCAAATAATATCCTACTTCAAATCCATCCCTGCAAGCATTTACTTAAGAAACTTCAGTTGTGATTTCATTTTTTTGTTGTTGCAAGCCTGCGTGACTTACAAACGTATATAAAAGAATTACAGTCTTAGTGACCATACAATAAAAGTTAATGGTGACTGTTTCTTGAGAAGAAAAAAATTATATAGGTTTGGAACACCCGGAGTACGAGTTAATGATGACAGAAAGGTGTTAACGGCTACAACTACTAGTTTACATCGGCTAACCATAATAAATGCACGTGTGTGTAGCTGTTTGAAACGACAGCATCAGTCGCAGCATTACCGTGTGTGTTTTAATTTAAAAAAAAATTACAGAGAGGTAACTTTATTTGGAAAAATTAAGTGGACCTAGATCGGCAGCTTGATCTAGGGTCCACTTAATTTTTCCAAATAAAAGTTACCTCTTTAAAACACACACATACATTTACTAACAAAGTATAAAAACCTTGACGGCAATATCCAACATTATATTCATTCTCATCTAACTGCTGCACACATGCCACGACTATGAAAGCAATTAATCAACCTGAACTGTTTTCAACAGCCTTTATATTCAAACAGACTCCGTCCAGAAACATAACCATCAGGTAGCAAATTCACGAAATAAATGGCCTCCTGTTGTATTTGTGCGTGTGTTGGAGGGAAATAGCGCGGGCGCGCTGAACGAAGCAGCTGATTAGCTTTAGCACAGGCAGTCGCTCACGTAAAGATGGCGCGCAGCTGCAGCTGGCTAGCCGAGTTAGCATCCACACTGACCACCTCAACACCTTCCCAAGACCACGTTATTGACTCACACCCAAACATAATATACAGAAATATAGATTATGAATTACTAAAGATGAATACAACGGCTTAGCAGGTAAACAAGTTAATCTGGCCAAGTTATTTCAGCGATGCTTTGTTGTCCTGTCGCTTTGTTGAAAACAACTAGCCACCCGCTAACGGCTTCTCGTGAGATTCACTGATTGAACGCGAACTCTATTGAAATACTGACATGAAATCCGTATTACTATGCCAAAACGCACTGTTTAAATACAAACTTAGTAAACTACTCACTCGGGGTCTTCAAGAGAAGGGCTAGCGTGTGGTAATCCCAGTGGCTCGCAGCTCGTTTGGAGGCTGGGCAGCAGCACAGAGATGAGGTACGCGGAGTGTTGGTGCGCATGCGCAGTGGCGCGCCATGACCAACGCCAAACCATCTGCTGTTTTTACTAGACCGATGTTTTTATTATTTTGTTTATTTTAATAATTGTATATTATTATTGGAAATCTATTTCATTAATTCATTTACAAGTTATGTGTTTATGTCCACAAACCCCCTAGCACCCCTTGCAACTCCCTGGAATTCCTCGAACACCCAGTTTGAACTCCCCAGATCTAAAAAAAAAAAAAAAAACTTTTTGAAAATGATGAATTATGGAGCACAGTGGCACTTTATTACATACCATTCAGCCGAATTATGTAACATGATCCCCAAATTTTAAAACACTTTAATATGGCTATGTCCAATAATCTCAACCTAATTAAACAAGTCTCGTTTACTATGGAAACTGTCATAATTTTTTAAAAAAATATATATTGTAGGCTTTTATACTTATGTTTGATACTATTTTACATTTTGTTCTTTAATATTTTAATTGATTGAACTTTATTTTTAGTTTTCCATTGATTCTTTTTTTTATGTGTATAGTATTTATACAGTTTTAGCTTTTAGTTTTGGATCTGATTGCAGTTGTTTTAATACTACAATTGATTTCTTATGTTGTCCTCATTAGTGAGTCGCTTTGGATAAACGCGTCTGATAAATGCCTAAATATAATATATATATAATATATATAATATAATTATAATATAAATTATGATATAAATAATATAATGATAATATACATTTATAAATTATATAAATGATAATATAAATTATTATGTAAATAATATAATTATAATATAAATGTATATATAATATATATAAAGTATTTGATATACTTTGTTGTTTATATTGTGATATAGCTACATGATTAGAACAATAATAAAATATCTGCTTGCAAGTAATAAAAAGAGCATCAAAAGCCAGAGATGGGACCAAGTCACACATGTGCAAGTCTCAAGTAAGTCTCAAGTCTTAACCTTCAAGTCTCAAGTAAGTCCCAAGTATTTTTTTCTTGGGCAAGTCAAGTCAAGTCAAGTCACAAGCTATGTCAAGTCAAGTCCAAGTCAAGTCACCTTAATATTGTTATTTTACCTGCAGAATCTGATCTTAATAAAGTTAAAAGACAAGATATAAGTAACTGTCAGTAAATTAAAATAATTTGGATTTGCATTGTAAATACTCATCTTCAGTAAAATACATCATGGAATCAAACAAAATTGTAACTTCCTAAAATTATTTATTTTTCACTTCTGCCAACAGTGTTTGAAATGTTTTACATTTTCAACATTGAGTCCATAAAACAAATAATAGCTAAACATCCAACAGACTCCTCTCTGAACACCTCTCTCTCTCTCTCTCTCTCTCAAACACAGTTTACATACAACATTAAACTATGAATTAACACATGTGGAATTATATATGGAATTATATACATAACAAAAAAGTGTGAAACAACCAAAATATGTCATATTGTATGTTCTTCAAAGTAGCCACCTTTTGCTTTGATTACTGCTTTGCACACTCTTGGCATTCTCTTGATGAGCTTCAAGAGGTAGTCATCTGAAATGGTCTTCAACAGTCTTGAAGGAGTTCCCCGAGAGATGCTTAGCACTTGTTGGCCCTTTTGCCTTCTGTCTGCGGTCCAGCTCACCCCTAAACCATCTCGATTGGGTTCAGGTCCGGTGACTGTGGAGGCCAGGTCATCTGGAGCAGCACCCCATCACTCTCCTTCTTGCTCAAATAGCCCTTGATGCCTTCAGTGTGACTCTACAATTTTCATAGTCATGAAAATAAAGGAAACTCTTTGAATGAGAAGGTGTGTCCAAACTTTTGGTCTGTACTGTACATAACAAAGTATGAAACAACTTAAAATACGTCATATTTATATTCTGTACTGTATATATATATATATATATATATATATATACACACACACACACACACACACACACACACACACACACACACACACACACACACACACATATATATATATATATATATATATATATATATATATATATATATATATATACACACACACACACACACACACACATATATATATATATATATATATATATATATATATATATATATATATGTGCACTTCTCATGATTGGGTAATCGCGGCAGCTACATTCGTTTTTCTGATTAATTGTTTTGCTCTATGAGAAAGACAAGGTAACAAAATATTCGGGGCTTATGCCCCCTTAGCCCAGCCCTAGCGCCGCCCCTGGAATGCGTTTTTTTGACGGCCTGCTAGCGGATCATTAGGGGCCGTTCACATCACGTCTTTTGCGCGCGCAAGTACGTTATTTCCAATGTAGGCGCGCGGTATGCGCGCTCATAATGGAAGCAATGCGCGCGCGTCGCACCGCATCGAGTTAAAAACATCTAAACTTTTCAGAATGCCGCAAGCGCACCGCAGGTCATGTGACAATAACTAACCAATCAGCTTCAACCTTTCCCGAATCAACGTTGAAAGCTCAGCTAAGATGAAGGAACAGCTGTTCATAGCTGTATATGGATTGCCATTTTGAAATGAATTTAGTAGCAGAGCTACTGCGAGCGATTTTTAGTGCTGCAAATCCATTTATCCTTTGCTGAAATTTCTACGTCTTCATTGAGAGAGAGAGCGTGTCATGGATGCTTAGCAACGACAGACGCCCCAGGAGCACTTCTGTCCGAGCGCTTTGGAAAGAAGGAGAAAGCGGCGCGACTAGCGTTTTCCACGCGTTTTTAGGCGCGAACTATTGAAGACAAAAGCGATGACCCTCGGTACCTCTCAGGCTGACATGTTGATGTGATGTGATATCTGATTTAAGTGGGCGTGGTGTGCGTAAGGTAGAGAGGGCATGACTGATGATAGTGTCCTGATCCAGTCACGACGCTATTCTCAGCCTGCGCTCCAGCTGAGTAATCAACTTTATTTTAAAAAATAATTTATATATTTTATATTCAAACTGAAAACATGATGTGATTAACACTCAAGTCATTCAAGTCATCGTGTCTCAAGTCAAGTCAAGTCCCGAGTCTTTAACTTCCAAGTCCGAGTCAAGTCTCAAGTCCTAAAAATAGCGACTCGAGTCGACTCGAGTCCAAGTCACCAAGTCACAAGTCCCCATGTCTGTCAAAAGCCTCTAGCTCATGACAACAACTGATACTGCCAAATGGTGCACGGGACTGTGGCTCGACGTTTGGGAAAAAACAAACTGTCCCTCTTGACCCGCCGTTGAGATCTGCGCGTGCGCAGTTGATGTTACTGCCACATTACCGCCTGAGCCTACGATGGAAAGGCGCTCATCCACCATAGTATTCAGCACGATCACTACCTCACTGCACAATCAAAACGACCTGTCGCGTGATTCATGAACAAATCTGTATCCAAACCTAGGAGTGGACTCATCCCAGTAGCCGAGAGCAGCTTTTATTACACCCTCAGCAGCCACCGGTGTGTGAGTTTACTCGCTGCTTTTGTTGTCTGAATGTATGGAGAGACATCGAAGAGAGGCATGCGTGCACAGAAAAGAGATCCACCAATCTGTAATATATTTACTGTACTGGGGATGGGTGAACAAAACGATCGCGGTTAACCATGACGTTAGGCACGAATATTCGTTAATTGCAGGGATAAATGCGTTGCAGGTGATCTACGGTTCCTCTGCGGCCCTGTGTCTCGTTGATAGCCTAGCAGCTAACGTTTACAGTAATGGTGTTTTTACAGATCTTCCTCTGACACAGACACGAGCTCTGTAAACGCGGTCTAGATTTGAACTTTGGTGTTTATGCGGATTTTTTTTTGACTTCGGTCAGTTTCACATTGCCGTTAGTGTTGTGCAGATGAAACACTGTTAACTCATTATTTTATGTGTATGCTAGTAGCAAGTTATATGCGTTGGTGGCTGCTATTATATTTTTCCGTATAATATATATTATTGTACGAAAATTATTATATATACGGAAATGAGTACATTTGAAAATGTAAATTAAAAATATAAACTTGGGTTGAAATGTATTAGCATTGTGTTTATGTTGGAGAGATGTTGTGACAGTTAACACTGACTGGCATGTGCTCATTAGTTTTACATGTAGCCTGCAGACTTAGTAAACATCTAACTGAATTTCTCCATCCTTTCTGTGTCATCTGAATTAGAAGACTGCATCAGCACTTCTCTTTTGGACAGACAGGTTGACAATAAACTTGCTTCTGTAAACCCGTTCTCTCCAATTTGCTCATCATGGCAACTGAGGAGAAGAAACCAGACACCGAGGCTACCAAAACACAGCCGGCATCAGCTGCCTCCGCCAGCCAGACCAAGGTAAAACACCACTGGGAACACAGTTTGGAATTGTTTTCTGCTTGGTTTTGGATGATTTTTATATTATGCAAGAGATATACTTACTGCAGAAATGTACCTAATATGATCTGTGACAATGTCATTTCTTTATTCAATGTGTCATCATCAATGATGTGAGTTCTGCTCTATCTCAGTCAGCACCTGTGAAGCCAAACTATACCTTGAAATTCACATTGGCTGGCCATACAAAAGCAGTCTCTTCCGTCAAGTTCAGTCCAAGTGGGGAGTGGCTTGCAAGCTCATGTAAGTACTTGTACTAGTACAGCACTGATTCTAAGATAAAGTAGTTATGTGTTAAAGAACAGGGAATCCCAAAACATCAAATCTCTCTTGGGATTTTAAAGGGGAAAAAATGACATTGTCATTGATTCGCCCTCATGTTGTTCCAAACCCATAAGACTTTAGTCTTCAAAACAGAATGTAAGATTATTTTAATGAAACTCGACTTAATTGATTTATTTGAGGTTTTTATTAATATTTATATAATTTAATTGAACATTTTACGATTTACTTGTTTTTCATGAACCCCTCTTTGGGAAACTCTGTTGTAGATCAATAGCTGTGTGGTGAAAGAAAAGTCATAAAATTTGGGTGTTTTTTTCCCTTTCATCCAGCTGCTGATAAACTGATCAAAATATGGGGTGCATATGATGGCAAGTTTGAAAAGACGATATCCGGACACAAACTTGTGAGTTTCCCAAAAGATCCATAATTTCAGAGTAGTGCTGCTTATACTTTGTGAGTTGTCTAATGTTACGTGGTTTTTTTTTTTTTCTCACCTGCAGGGCATCTCAGACGTGGCCTGGTCCTCTGACTCCAACCTCCTGGTCTCAGCTTCCGATGACAAGACACTGAAAATTTGGGATGTGAGCTCTGTAAGTCAACAACACAAGCCAAAGCCTAACTTCTGAATATCAGATATATGCATGTGTGTGTGTATAATATGACACCACAATTTATGATAATTCTTTTCCCTGTTCTGTTTTTGTATATCACCAGGGGAAATGTTTAAAGACACTGAAGGGTCACAGTAACTATGTATTTTGCTGTAACTTCAACCCCCAGTCCAACCTCATCGTATCTGGATCTGTAAGCCCACCCACAATTATTTGTCATTTCACTGTTTTGTTAATTCGGGCAAACATACATGTTAATTATTATCTCCACGCCAGTTTGACGAGAGTGTGAGGATTTGGGATGTTAAAACGGGCAAGTGTCTCAAGACGTTGCCAGCGCACTCGGACCCCGTCTCTGCAGTGAGTGCTTTTATACTGAACCTATGATGATCAGATACTGTGTACGGTGGGTTATATGCTTTAAATGATATTTTCCTTTTTAAAATGGTTTTGTTTTAGGTGCATTTCAACAGAGATGGCTCATTGATTGTGTCCAGCAGTTATGATGGACTTTGGTGAGTCAGCTTTGGCTGTGAGAGTTTTGTTGTTGTTGTTGTTGTTTTTTGAGAATGGATAAATATGTCAGAGATGAATAAATAACAACCATACATGCTTATTTGTGACATTTAAACAGCCGTATCTGGGACACAGCATCAGGCCAGTGCCTTAAAACACTCATTGGTAAGTTGACCAGTCTTTTACACAAAAGCACTTGTTCAGACCAGTTCAGAAGCAACTATTTGTACCTCTAAAGAGTTTGTGAAACTTATTCTTATCAAACATCTATAACATTAAGCCAAAAAAAAGTAAAAGCATAAAATGGCATCTTAAATAAGAATAAAGAGATTAAAAGAATAAACAGGCACTATAATGTGTGTGTATATATATGCAAATATTCATTAGATGATGACAACCCACCCGTGTCATTTGTGAAGTTCTCCCCCAATGGCAAATACATACTGGCTGCCACTCTGGATAAGTGAGTCACAGACTTCTCATTATTCTGAGCCTTTTATTCTGCTCATTTAAAAAAAAAAATATATATATATATATTTTATATTTATCCATGCCCTTTGAAAAAACACTTGCATTCCCTTTGTTTTAGCACTTTGAAGCTTTGGGACTACAGCAAAGGAAAGGTAAGTTCGTTTTTTCTGTTTAGATGGAGCGTTGTTTTTTATTGATAACAATAATTCTTTATTGGTGTATAACAATATAATTTTCTCTTGTTTAGTGTTTGAAAACATATACCGGTCATAAAAATGAGAAGTACTGCATATTTGCAAATTTCTCTGTCACTGGCGGAAAGGTATGTTGGAACTACACTGTACTAATCAGCTGCTGAGCACCTCACACTAAACGCAAACATTGAGCATACTCCTCAGTTTATTTCTTTTTTTCTTTTTTCACAAAAGTGTTCATTGAAATTTCCACATTTTGGTAGAAAAGGTTTTAAAGATTTGCTTTCTCTTAAGTGGATTGTCTCCGGCTCAGAGGACAACATGGTCTATATCTGGAACCTTCAGACCAAGGAGATCGTACAGAAACTACAGGGGCATACAGGTAGGAACTGAAAGCTCAAGCCCTACAGTTTAAAGACTTCCTATTGATCCTTCCAGCTACCGTATTTTTCGGACTATTAGTCGAACCTGAGTCGCATCAGACCAAAAATATGTCATAACGAGGAAAAAAACATATATAAGTCGCACTGGCTATAAGTCGCATTTATTTAGAACTAAGAACCTAGAGAAAACATTACCATCTACAGCCACGAGAGGGCGCTCTATGCTGCTCAGTGTAGACTACAGGAGCACTGAGCAGCATAGAGCCCCCCCCTCTCGCGGTTGTAGATGGTAATGTTTTCTCTTGGTTCATGTCAAATTAATTGTGATGAAATAAGTCGCACCTGACTATAAGTCGCAGGACCAGCCAAACTATGAAAAAAAGTGCGACTTATAGTCCGGAAAATATGGTAGGCAGTACTACATTTTACAGATTTCAGTCATCCTTTTTTTTTTTCTCATTCATTTATTCTATTTTTATCATAGTTGATTGTTGTCGTTTTATATATATATATATATATTAGGGCCGGGACTCGATTAAAAAAATTAATCTAATTAATTAGAGGATTTGTAAATAATTAATCGAAATTAATCGCATTTTAATCGCATATAAATATTTGACCTGAGAACAGTGAGAAGTAGTATACCATTGAATAATGACTGAATACATAAGCAACAAAATATTGTTTATTTTTGTTCAACCAAGTCTAGCAGACCAGTGCAATTTTTGCCATGAAATGTATCAATAGCATATTTAGAAACAATTTAGAAATAGTACATTTCAGAAATTCAGGTAGCTTATAGGTGCTGGAACCTTCTGTAAAGTGTTTTTTTTAAGTAAAACGCAATACTGTCAATTACATTCAGAACATTGGAAACACTGACTATTAGAAAACATCTCTCTGTTGCTTAAGAGGCCATAACATACTAAGTCCAACTCTCAATAACCTTGGCCAAAACAATAAAGTTCAACATAAACTGTTGCACCAACAAAATAATACATAGTTCAACATAAAGTGTAAAGTCCACGCTAGCTGCTATATGTTTTGCGTTTAGGTGATACTTGAGGCTCAATGTGCTGCTGCGGTGATATGCGAACGCTAGTTGGTGCTTCAGTATAGTCGGTCCCGCCGAAACTCATCCAGTGAGAAACGTTCCGCGGTGCAAAAATAAGTTATTAAAAATGCGGGATTTTTTTTTCTGTAGTTAATTAATCTTAGTTAACGCGTTATTTTTTGTGTAATTAATTAATCTCAATTAACGCGTTAAAGTCCCGGCCCTAATATATATATATATATATGCATAAACAACATACATTTGTGTGTGTGCACA
>NC_068378.1:166569-174069 GCF_023724105.1 Carassius gibelio
CTTTATAATGATGCTATTGAGATCCAAAAAAAAAAAAAAAAAGAGTAAGTGTATCATTATGCCACAGCAGTTCAGTTCCGTCATTATCATCATCGTTTTGAGTGTGATCTGGTTAGTGACATAGGGTGATTAAACTTTTTCTAGTTTCACGAGCTGAGATTAGCAGTGAGCAGGGATTCAGCCATGAATAAGCCATCATATTCTAAACATAGACTTCTGAAGAGCTTCCGTTACCTGAAAAAGCAGATTAAGGGCATCAGGTGGTGATTTAGTGATCCACATGCATTGATCCAGGATGAGGGACGTAAAGGAAGATTTGGGAAGGGCATTAAATTTGGTGTAGCTGTGAGCTGTATCATTTCAGGGAGCAGCTGAGAAAGAGATTTGAGTTTACCTCAGTCATTTTTGGCTCCTTACGAGGATGAAAGAGGTTATTTAAATGCAAATTTAATTCTTTTGTCCTGCCGTTCAGACAAGGACTAGAGAAATATCTTGGTCTGAAAATGGCTTCTATATTACATAATTGCGTGCTGGTCTCTCCTCCGAATAAGGCTGTTCTTGCTTTTTTTTTGTTAGTTTTATACATATTTTTTTTTGTTAGCGAAGATGAACAGCATACACGTCATACGATCCGTGTCAAAGTGTAAATGAGAGTCATTTGTGATGTCCACATCTGGTTTGATGAAGCCATCAGTGGATATTGCATGACTGCTGACAGCTATTCCTTTAAAAAGCTTCCAAACTAATAACCTTTTCTGAATAAACTATAACATTTGCAATGCAAACTCATTCTGACTGATCCAGAAAAAGTAACTGTGCTACTTTTTATTAAATTAAATTCAAGTTTATTTGCATAGCACTTTTTACGATACAAATTACTACAAAGCAACTTTACACAAAATAAAGTTTCTACAATATTAAGTAGAATCAGTGGTGACTGTCAATTAATGTAAATATGGCAGAAATGTACGAAAAAAATATTAAAGACAATCAAACAGACGATAAACACTATTAACAGCAATTATTATATGATACAATCAAACTTATAGCAACATTTGGTAGTTCTTTATGTTGTTTCAGGGTATGCATCATCTGAGGTGTTGGCATCATCTCTTCTCGTGTGTTCTGGATTCAGACTGAAGCTTGTGTAATTCCTAGTTACCACGGGATGTCAAAAACAGAGAAACAAATAGAGACATAATTAGTGTAAATGCTTTTCCAACCAAGTAAAATTTGCGCATTGAATCAGATATATCTGCAGTCCAAGATTATAAGATGCATTATTTGTAAGCTTGGCCAAAGAGAAGGGCATATAATCTAGATTTAAACAGAGAGAGTTTTTCGCACGGCGCAGGTGCACTCAGGGCATGTCCAAATCCACTTTTGCTATTTTAATGACGGAAAAACTGTTGACGTGCCTGGGTGCATGTCCTAAATGGGTTGTCCCTATTCACTTAATGAGAAATGAGTGTTTCTTTGGGGGTAACGTGCAATAAACCAGAGTCTCATCTACCGTTCCCTTTAAGAGCCAGTTGTGCTCGTGTCATGACGGATTTACTATTTACATGGCAGAATTTGGCAAGCGCAAAGACCGAATGCGTCTCCAAGATGAAACGGAGCTGCTCGTGTCCGAGCAAATAGATAGCCTAAATCTTATACTTGCAATGACTATCCATTATGATATGTAGGCATTTATATGTATATACAGGCTACAAAAAAAGTCTTATGTATTGCAATCCTTTAATTTTTTATATTTGGCATGTTTGTGTGCTGCTGTGTGTACCTGTGTTTAATAAGCAGCGTGTATGCTCTTTAAATAACACAGAAAAAAGACTTTGGACCAGGTTTGAGTTGGTCTATGGCACAGTCTATTTTCAGCTCCTTAAAATAGCATTGCACCAGCATGATGCAAAAATAGGAAAGAAAAGAAAAGGAAAAAAAGAAAAGTCCAACAGTTTCTTTTCAGTCACAAAAAAAAAAAAAGAAACACAAATGTTAGTCTACAACTACATTAAGCACCATTTTTTACACAGTGCACACAATGGCTCTGCACTTACTTCTGATTTCTCTCAATATGTGGACACTGAAGAAGCTCAATAATATAATCTATGCTGTACTTCATTTATTGAATGCATAAAAATTGTCCTGAGCGTCATGGATTTTAGTGAAAGCCCTGGACATTGGGTCCTAAATTGCATCATCAAGTTTCTTTGTAATGTTTAGTGTGGATGTGGCCCTCATTAAGCCTAGAAAATGCCCTCAGTGTGAATAAAAGTTTATTGAATGAAGGCCTTTGCAAAGCAGGTTTTATGGGTTAAACTAAATTACAGCATGGCTTAAGCAAATGTTTAAACTGATTTACTTAAGTAAAGAGTACAATTACTTAATTAAAAGTTAAGACACCATAAATGTATACACTCCCTTTGACTCGCTCAAGTAAAATTTAAGGACTTGTCTTTTAGCTTTCAAAACTGCTGAAGCCACAATTTTGTATTGTTCAAGCTTTAGATCACTGTATATTATAGACCAATAAATTCACCCAATCATACTTTGTAGTCTACAGGGAAAGCTCATTTGGAATTATGCAGCCCATAATCTTAACATTAACCATCATATGGAATTAAAAACTAATTACAGTCTAATGAATAAGAGAAGCTAGTGAGAGCAGTAACCGCTTCTCTTCAGCATAAATATCTCAACCGCGTCCTGGATACTATAGAGATTTGGCAGGAATTGAAAAGTAGGTATGAATTAGATAAAGTAACTTTTATTTGGTAAAAAAATAAAAAAATAAAAAATAAATTTGAAATCAAAATTGACCTGCTTTACTTTCCGAATGTCCTGGTTTTTATTGCATAAAGACTCATCTGTTTATGCTATGTTGAAACACATGAAACTTTCTTTCTTAAACTTTCAGAAATGTAATTTGCTAGGTTTCTTTTCATGAATGCTACTTGATGTTAACTAAACGTTATGCTGTGGTAAAAATCCTTTACACAATTTGGTGTTCCTGGTCAAAAGTGACTGGTCTTTTTAAAATAGTGTGTAAATCTCTTATATTAACATCACATTTATCTTTTAATTAGCACAGGGTTTGCATTTCTTCTAAATGTTCACAAGACTGAAGTGCATAAGCTTTTTTATTTTTATTATTTTTAATATGGAAAGTTGGAAGGGGTCTTCTTTGGGTTATAATGACTTGAAAACAATGAGGGCTAAAGGCCAACTCACTAGATATTGTGTTCAGGTACGGCTGAAGGTAATGCATGCTTTTTGAAATCGTATCAATCGTTAATGCATTAGTTTAATGCATCTTAATGTTAATGGTAAATAGTTAATGTGTAGTAAAGTTCATGTGATTCATATATCACTGGTACTCACTTTTGAGGCTTTTGACCTCATTGTTCATGTTTCTTGTCTGCAGTTTTTGCTGAAACCTTCCTTGCATGAACATAAATGAAGAGCCAGTGTGACCTGCTGTATGATACATCAGCTGAAAAAGAAACTAGAAAGAATACAGAAGACTAATACATTTTTCATTTGAATAATATGCTTCGATGAATGTCTGCATTTAAGTAAATAGATTAATATTAATTTAGTGCTTTAACTCAATATAATTGCTCCACTTGGACGTTCCGTTTACTTTTTCAACTTTGGTCACCGGATTGGACTTTATTCTAAAATTAAAAATGAATTTGTACTCATTAACATGGCTTTCTCCGGAGGTTTCATTAACCCTAATGAAGAGTGAGTTATTTGTTTTCTTTAACAATATGCAAACTAGCGGTATTAAGCACAGCCTGGATTCCAGGTTGCATTTTTAATAGGGGGAAATTTGATGGTAACCTTAAATCAAGACTAGTACAGTTTCCATTGTTTGGTCTCAATAGCTGCATGTGTCTCCTAAAATAACGACTTGTTTTCAGCCAACTAAAAACTGGCAGCTAGAATCCGGGTCAAAACCCATGTCGGTTCTTCTGATACTGATCTCACTGAAAGTGTTGTTTATTGTCAAGTTGTCTAATTTATTCATGTGTTTAACTATATTTAAATGCTTGGTTTCTAAATGTGTTGCTAATTTGTGCCTTGCAATTGATTACAGGATGTGCAAATGTCTCAAAAGAGTCCGAACATAGAGGGCCAATTTTCCATGGCACAGAAAACACATCTGGCACAATAGCATATAACTTTGGACAGAATGTGAGTGAACCTGATACACAGGGGCTTTTAATTGTTCCATGAGTTCTCATGTGATCTTTCCTCATAAGCTCCCCATGAGACCGGCTTCAAAAACACCACAATGACCTCCAAAGGAGAGTCTCCTGGTGGTATTCTTGGGAAACGCGCAAAGGACAAATGCATTGGACATTTGAGTTAGAAATAGACACTGTGCTAAATTATGTTCTGCTTGTGCTAGATTAGGTGTCCTGTGGAAATCTTTTATTCCTACCATTTGCAAAGTTTTGCAAAAGTTCTTCAATATTAACAGGTACAATGTTAAAATATTTCTTCAGCCAATGCCACCACCTCACATTTCACGAGTTCACCCTTCATCTAATCTGAAGGCGAATAGTTGGCATATTTTTGTGCGCTGTCCTGGGGGAGGGGTCCGGGCCCGGAGCATAGCATGAACCCAAATAACTCCCCCTATCCCAAATTTGGGGTTAATAGATTAGAAGTGAGGAGTTGGGGTGGAGGAGAGATGACGAAAAACTGTTGTGGGACATGAGGTAGGAACACTGGATATACTGTATATCCGCTTGTGTGCTAGTTAAGATGATTAGCTAAACGAGATGCACCTGTGCCAAATTGGATGATTATCTGATCGTGCTCCTCCCGAACTTTGTTAATAAATCCACATATAGTAGAGTGTTCTTGAAGCACACGTTCTCTTATCTTCTTTAAGCACAGGTGAAACTCATCCTTGAGTGTTTTTGGCAGTCTAATGTTGCCCTTTATCTTGCATTCCATTCCATTTAACCATGTAGCATTCTGTTGCCTGATGATTGGGACATAATGAATTAAGACAAAATGGCAATGCTGGCATGTGTTCTGCAAGTGTGTGATTATCAGACATTTGCAGAACAGGTTTTATTGTGATTTAATGACTCAGTGATGCATTTTATGTGCTTAAAAGTGAATTGCTGGCATGACATCATACACCTGCAGCATGAACATTTCCAAATTGGAAGTCCAATTTTAAATGCAGTTGTTTTTGAGATAATTTATCCATTTTAAGTGACAAGTTGGAAAGTCTGACTCATTTGCACCAGCTATGTAGGTGTTTGGCACCAGCTGTGTAGGTGTTTTTCTCATTCATTTTCTACACTGAACTCTTTATTATAGAACCATTTGAAATACATGAATTGTAATGAATTACAATCAGGCCATCGATTTAAAGCAAAAAAGTTTAAGACTGAGTACTTAATGTCTTTTATAAAGAAGAATTGGGCTATATTGGAAACATATCACTGTTGTTGAAAATCAGTTTCTCTATGGAGAAAATAAATGGGACATTGTTGTGTTCTCCATAGAGATCTGGCCTTGTAAATAGAAATAGAAATAAATATTCCAATTTTCATCATGCTCAGGGTTTCTTTGGAAAGTTTAAGGGTGGTTTATAACTTCCTAAATAGGCACTGATGTCTATATCACTAGAAGAGCTTTTTTTAAGTAGTATTTTATTATATTTTTTTATTTTTATTTACTTCTTTATTTGTGTTAAAATAATGTAATGTAAAATAATGCTAAATAATGTAAGCTGACAACCCAACATCAAATTCACTGCAAACACAGTATACTTGAGATGCTTTGTTTTAGAAAATTTCCCAGTTTCTTAACAGATTAGCTGTTCTGTGAAAAAAAAAAAGAAAAAAAAAAAAACCTGCCGAGAAAAGTCCAAAGTATAGAGCTATATTAAAAATATTGCACATGATGATTTTGTTAATTCATTCCTGTTTTAATTTCCTCTACACATTATATCTGGTCAACTTGGCAGTCCTAGAAAAGTCAGCTTCATCACGGAGTAAACGCTGACTGAGGAAAATAAACACCTATGCCCAATACTCATGGAAGTTAAAACCTCAGATAATCAGATCTTAGCTGGACCAACTGACAAATTACTTAGTCAATATGAACTACGAAGTACTTCAAATATACCAAATGATGCCACTTACTGACACCTACAGTTAAAATTAGCTTCTTTATGGAGAAAATAAATGAAATATGAACTGCACAGCCCATAATGAGCTCTACTGGAAATTCAGTTACCTAGATTTTTATTCGTGAAACACAATTGTTGTACTTTTAGACCAATCTGACTTGCCTGGTAATCAGGAATATAAATAAAAGTGACACTTTTCATCATGCTTAGGGTTTGTTTGGAAAGTTTTAAGGAGTTTACCACATCACCAGTGACTGCTATTAAAACCAGCTTCTGTATGGAGAAATAAATGAGATTTTTGTTTCTGTTGAACTCTTTAGTCAGAACAAATCTCATTGGCTTAGTATATAAATATAATATAGCATTCATGCTCAATCTTTTTTTTTTGTTGCAAAGTTTATAACTTTCTAAATAAACACTGATATCTATTTCCCTGTATAGACTTAATCTGCAAACGTCTACAAAACCCTAAATGACTAGCTAGCTATCTCTCTAGCTATCTAGCAGTATTTACTTATATCTAATGAATGTAAGCCTATTATGCAACAGCAAATGTACTGCAAAGAGGGTAAACTTGGGATGCTTTATTTTGGAACATTTCTCATTCATAATGTCTGGCGAAACAATAACAGATTAGCCATTATTAGCAGTGATTCCTGTTCATTTCCTCTACACAGCAATTCGGCTGAATTCGGCAGTTCTGAAAAAGCCAGCTTCACGTCTACACCAGACCAGTGACTATATGCAGACCGAGGAAAAGTGGAAGTTCCCTAAAATCACATCCTAGCTTTCCCAACTGAATAATCGCTGACTAATATTGTACGCAATGTACATCAGACGGTCAGTGAACAGACAGTGGGCGATCTGTGGGCGAACCGTCTGCGCCTGAGACAAAGAAAAAATATACACAAGTATTATGCAGTCTTTGATTTATGACACTGGGAAGACTTTTTTTCAATCAAGACTTTTTTCAAAGCTCATATTGGCAATAAAGACAGTGTCAAACTCTTCTTGATGTGATTTGTATTAGGAATATAGAAGATGGCTCCCACTTGCTCAGTGCCTGACTCACAGCTCTCCGACTGAAGACTGTGCTTATAGTTACACACTCATCCGCTGGCTTATTGTTTCCAGTACCGCTTCATTTTCAAAGCAGATATGCCAACAAGTCAGTTTTTACTTTACTTTCTTGAAACTAGAACTCTGGAAACTTTTATAAGTGTTTGAACCTGTATAACGTCACTAGCATTTCGTTTTGACAACAAACACAAGACCAGGTCACATTATAGATCTAAGATATTTATAAAAGATGATCGAACCACATCAGTCATCCTTGT
>NC_068378.1:179069-189475 GCF_023724105.1 Carassius gibelio
AACCAAGTGTCAAAACTCGTATGAAAACCCTTATCAGAACCATTTTATTCAGACAATTGTTCACATAAATGCGAGATGTTATTCAAAACTATACCCAGAAAGTCTGAAATCTTCAAAGCTTTACACATGATCATAATTGGAAAATATGTTTTTCTTGTTAGAAAAGCAGTTGTGCATTTAGTTGTCTGTTGTGTGAGATGTGAGATGTGGACTAATAACTTTGTCTCAGATCAGTGGAGGGGAAAGGAAACATAAGAGAAGTCAACAGGGCATCAGATTTGTCAGCTAGCATCAGTCCCTGCGGCTGACAGCTCTGCTATCCAGCCTGACGGAGGCTGATGTGCTCTGAATGATCTCTGGAAGAGCAACACTTCATCTGTTTCTATAAAGAACATGCTGAGAATTTCTTTTAGAGTTTTTTTTGTTGTTGTTTTTAACCCCCCTCTTTTGAAAATTATCTGTGTCCTGGACATGCTATTTATTGTGACACTAAAAGAGACCGTTTTTCAGACGAGTCCTTTATGGCTAATCCAAGTTTATTTATATTTTAATTGTGAAATGAAATTTTAAAGTATAATTTAATGACTCATCTAAAAGTCACACGGTTTAATATTTGAATAATATTTTTTTCAACAGCTAAGTTAGAATAGTAATGTTTTGGTAGCACTTTACAATATGGTCCCATTAGCTAATCTTAGTTAATTCATTAACTAACAATTAGAAATACATTTGTCAACATTAGTTAATGACTATGTTCATTGTTAGTTCATGTTAGATTGGGTCCATTATGGTAATACTTTACCATTAGTTGTCATTTGTTAACAGTAGTTCACTACAATAATTATAAATAACATTTATTAGTTAATATCAATTTACCAAAAATATTTTTTAAATTATAATTTGCATGATAACGTTAGTTATGCACAATGAACAATTTGTAATTTTATAAACTAACATTAATTATAAGCAATACATTTGCTACATTATTAATCTTTGTGAATGTTAATTTAAAAAAATACAACTGCTCATTGTTAGTTAAGTCTATTAAATTTGACTGCCTATATTTCACTAAAAGTTTATGTTAACTATTGTAATTAACTAATATTGATAAATGGAACCTTATTGTATAATGTTTATCATTTGAATCAATGATGAACAAACATGAACAAAAACAAAACATCAAAAAAAAGGGATGTTTAGATCTTTATGCATTAGAAATAATGCAGTGAAAAGAGACAAATCTTCCATTTATGACTTTTTCATACTTTAGAAATACCACAATCCTACAGCACTTCTTGATAAATACATATTTTATTGAGTTGAGGCCCAACAGAGTACTTTTGAAGATATTTGGTTCGCTCAGCAGATGTTTTACGGTTTTGAACATTCAAGATCCATGCTTACAGCACAATATGACACTACACTGATAATCTGAGTTCATCCCACTGTAAAACTGAAAGTGAGTGGTGTTTTGAGTCAATAGTGGCATTATTTATGAACGATGCAGCTGTTGATTCTGTTTACGGTTCCATCTTTCCACTACCATACCTTTTGCATTCCTTTGGTCATCAGTTGTTTTAAATTTGCATTAGTTGTTCACCTGGGACAGATTTGTCACAGCAGTTTTTGTCACGGCATGGTGTAAATCAGGGTTAAAGTATGTTTTACTGTGATGTAAGAAGGGTTCAGAGGGTTGCTCTACAGTCCAGCTGGCACAGCAGTTTTTAAAGACTGCTGTGAAGATGCATAATGCAATTAAGTTTGCTTGTAGAAAGGTTTTTCAGGACATATGCAAAGGAGGTTTGTGTTTAAAATGCAGCGAGTTGTGTAGCCACTTAAGGACAAGCTCGAGGAATTGCGAGGGATGGTAATGAGACACACTGTAATGATCTAAGAGCCCCGGTCAGGCAGTACCGCTGGAAAATGATTAACAAGGTGAAATGTGAAATGTGAGAGAAATTATTCAACTAATAATGAGTTTTTTCGCATTTAAAAAAAAAAAAAAGCTATATGCTGTTAGAGCTCATGGTTAGCCAATTAAATTACGAAAAATCACAGTTGGTCTTCATTACTTGATTTACAGCCTTTCTGCATGATGATCTGAAAATGAGAGAAATTGTTAAATTTCGCAGGTATGAATGAAAAGTTTTATGCCATTGATCCAGTTCTTCATTTTTGTGTTTATTCTATAATATACCACAAAAACCTTTCCCGTAGTACCAAAAAAGTATTGTATTCCTCAGAGGATGTCCTTTCAGAGATACACGTGTTTATAGGAGGAATAAAATGGACTTGAATCAATCATGCAGTAAGAGTACACAGCTATTCAAGGAAAATGAATATCAGCTCAGATCATTTGGCCTTAGAAGAGTTTGAGAAATGTTTGATTTCATATTGTTCCTTTTGCAATTTTGAGCACAGTTTGAGGTGTTGGATGAAGAATGCTTAAATATTTATTTTATTTTTATTTTATTTATTCTGTTTTAAAATGTATTTTGAATAATTTTACCTAGACTAGTCTATATGTAATATGTGCATATTAAATAAAATTTATTTGTATTTGTAAACCTCTGAGTTACTGGAGATAGAAATTGTAAAAATAAGGTGTGCTTTTCTTTGTTCTTTTTTTTTTTTACTACTTTGCACGATAAATTGTTTAAAATGTTATACATAAATATGAATATCAGTCATATGTGACAAATTCACATAGCTATCCATTCATACATTAAAATAAAATCAACTTTGATTTAATTGAAGAGCATTATTAATAGTCTACATACTCTTTTATTTTCATTCTTTGTTTTTTTCCAACACACAAGCAATTCTTGGTGATGTCTAGTTTGTCACCTGACAGCAAATGTTTCTCTCACTCACTTGTGCTTTCAGCGGTCCTTAGGTTGCCAGGTATTCATTATAAAGGATCCATTTGAACTTGTCTTTGTCTACAAATAGTCTATACTTTGTCTCCAAAAACACAACCTGCAGCTTTATAATTTTTCCTGCGACAGCATTTTATAAATAGCCCAGTCATGCAGTAAAACATGACCATGGCAACACTGAGAGTACTGTAAATGATGAATGGTGATTTTATTAAGCAAGTGATTCAATAGAATAAACTCACATTAAGTGCCAATGAGAGATACCTTTCATGTTTTGTGCAGACTATAATCCTTGCTTCTTTCTGCTTTTTTTTCTTCAAATTTGTACTTTTACTCTTTCACAGCATGTAAAGGCAAAATCAAATTGCAATAGTAAATGCCAGGCATTTTCTGAGCGTCAGCAGTGTGCGTCTTATTACAGTAAATAAGCATGGAAAGCAGCGGTTGAATCGTAGAAAACCATGTTTCAAAGATGACCAGACCGTAATGCTTGTTTATGGTCACTAATGATATGGTTTTTCTGGTGATCATGTGGTTTCTTATCAGCATAAAGCAGCTGTTTATTGGCCGTTTGTCTCCATGGGCTCTGATTCTCACACAGCCAGCTACACAAGACAGAACTTTGACACGCTTGGGCACATTAAAGCACAACAGAGCTCTGCAAAAGAGTTATCACTGAAGTTCTTCTCCCATAGCAGCAATATTCAACCTTAGGAATATATAACCAACCAAAGTTGACCAGAATTTCTATCTGTCAGAGAACCGAAAACATATACTCAAGTAAAAGTACCATTACACTCAATTTAGTGTGAGTAGTGTAAGTACTGTAGGGTAAAAAATACTTGTCCAAAAACAGCTTGAGTAAGAGTAAAACAGTAGCTTAGTAGCTACCCCCTTATAATAAATGCTGTATGCTGTGCAATTTAAACATTGTATACTGTAATTCAAATTGTGTTTTTTTTTTTGTTTAAGAATATTTTTAAAAATATATCATCCAACAATTTTATCTTTGATTGCCAACTCCTTAAGGTGAGACACTGCAGGTGAATAGGGCAAAAAACAAACAAAAAAAACAACAACTAATAGTTATGACCTTACTTACCCAGTTGATTGATTACATTGATTAATTGCAAACTTTTTTTGTATTACAAGTTTTAAAAAATGTTATGTTTAAATATGCAAATAAGGCATTATTTAATGAAATATGTGCTAATTTGCATAAATGTCTAGTACAAAAATCTGAACACTAGATGAAGTCAGTTTCAAAATTTTTGTCTAATTTTTTTTGACATATTAGAGTCAAATGTTTTTACAGAGGGAATTCTGGTTATCTTTTTTTTTTGTCACTCCACAATTCAGAAAATACTTTGAACAGCCAGAAAACAATATATTTTCACAATTTTGGGGGGAATAAAATGTTGCATATAATCAAGGAAAATATATATGAACAAATCCCTCTGTAAAAACCTTCATAATATAGACAGGAAGTGGAGATTTATGGGTCAGTGTTGAAGAAAAAATTCATTTTGAGAAAACGGCCTTTAAAAATATGCATTGTAATTGAAATCTATTGACACAAACAGATACAGTGCTATAAAAGAACCACTTAACAGTGTCTTTTGGATGTTTTCCTTCCACTAGTTTGAAAAAGCACTTTATGAAAAACCAGAAAGCCCAAAATCTCAAAATTGACAGGTGCTTGAAAAAACAGTGTTTTTGCCTGCAGTGTCTCACCTTAAAATACAGCAAAAAACACAGAAAAAATGAAGTCTTCTCTTCCAGGTCTGTCGTGAGTGCGTTCACAATGCTGCTGACGTATGATGTGCTGACATGTTTTCTGGTGTGCCCAATAACAAAGATAACACGTCATCAGCATCATACATCAGCAGCGTGCTCAAAACAGACTCGGAAGAGAAGACAATGCTGAATAAAGTCAACATTTTTGGACCAAAATGTATTTTCAATGCTTCAAAATATTCTAACTGACCCTCTGATGTCACATGGATTACTTTGATGATGTTTCTTACTTTTCTGGACATGGACAGTAGACCGTACACACAGCTTCAATGGAGGGACTGAGAGCTCTCGGACTAAATCTAAAATATCTTAAACTGTGTTCTGAAGATGAACGGAGGTCTTACAGGTTTGGAACGACATGAGGGTGAGTTATTAATCACATAAGTTTTGGGTAAACTACTGTAATCCTTTAATCTGCACTTAGTTTATAATTGACAATACAAAGATTAAAAAATGCAAATGCAATCTAGTGTATTTCCATGTTCTCAGGTGTCTGTTCTGTCTGCTGCTTTTGTTTGAGATGAGACAACTTAATAACAGCCTACATCAGTTCTGAATACTTATTTTGGTTGTGCGTATTTGCTTCTAGTGAATCACCAGACTCGATTAGACTGAAGTTTCTTTGATTGAAGCCGAGGCTGGGGCGAACACAAAAATTAAGACGACAATTAAAAGGGCAGGAAATTCACTGATTTTAGAATTTGCCTTCCAAAACATGTTTTTGGGTGGTAAATGGCCTTCTTCCGGGCATTCATTAATTGGAGCATAACTGCTGTGTGCAATTCCATTATTCGATAAAGGTCAAGAGCTAAAATTCATTTGTTGCTATGGAGACCAAGCAAGATTGCCTCTCTAGGTGCCATAAGTTTAAAAAAGTGTTCAGACTCATACAGTGTTAGAAATCAACCACTGCCATTTCACTTGGTAATTATTAAAGGCTTTTTATATTCTTACAGCGCAAATTAGACTTGTTTTTAATGTGTTGAATTACTGATTGCTGGACACAATGGGCTTATTTGCTATTATGGTAGAGAAAATAGTATTTTGCTTCATTTTTCAATCACCACATGTGGCAGATTTGTTTTTAAAAGACAAGACAGAGAAGCGGCCGCCATGCTGATTTGTTATGACCCTTGATATGTGAACGAGCAAACGGGAAGGGCAAATCTGCAATTCACATTTCTTTATCCTTCATTACTTTCTACAAGACAGAGATCCTCTCATTTGTTTGTTTGTTCCTTTTATTTAACCCCAAAATTGGATGCATTATGGGAGCAATCTTAAAATCTAAAATATGAATAATTAATTAATATTTGTGACATACATATCGATGTCAGAATATGAAACTAACTGCTACTTGATATAATAGAATTGGCTCCTTTTAATTATTAATTTTTACTTGAATGTTAATGCTAAAAATGATTTTTAGTAATGGATCATATATATATATATATATATATATATATATATATATATATATATATATATATATATATATATATATATATATATATATATATAAAAAACCTATCAACGTTCTAATCATTTTTATGGCTGATTAAAATGAAGTTTTATTTATTTATTTAATTATTTACTGTACTTTTACTTGTCTACAAGTCACTCAATGACCTAGGACCGAAATACATTGCAGATATGTTCACTGAATATAAGCCTAACAGAGCACTCAGTTAGAAATACCATAGAAATACCTTTTCCGTCGTTAAGATAGCTAAAGTGGATTTGGACATGCCCTGAGTGCGCCTGCGCCGTGCGCTTTACCCTTGGACTCTGAAATTAAGAATGTTTGTATATTTATTTGTTTGTTTGTTTGAACAGTGAAAAGCTGTTTTTGAGGGCAGTTCTTAAAAAAAATTGTGTTTTGTGGCAGAATATTTACTATAATGCATTAGTTTATTCACTGATTCATTATTAACTATTTTAATTGCCTGTTTGATTTCATATTCATCATGTGCTTGTGTAATTAGGAAAATGCAGTGCTATAGAGGGTTAAAAGCAAAGCAAATCAGAGCAGAAATGAGGGCTGAGGGTGAGGAAGAGCATCATCTCTCCAGCAGCTGTGACAGAGTTGGCGATGCAGTATAGGGACGGTTTACGGACTGACATCCATTTCCAGCCCATCAAACACCTGCACCTGTGTGTCAATGCGTGATACAGACAGTGTCAGAGATGGAAGTGAAAAGCTGAAGTGAGAGTGGAGTTTCTCCAAGAAAAGTACAAAGAACTTGAAACATGATCTGGCTTGACCCCTCACATCACCAGGCCACATTTAAGACATCAGATTATGAGTCTGTTCTGCCTTCTGGAAAGACTGATGCTCCTCAAGGCTCAACATTAGGGATAATAGATAGTCTTGGCCTCAGACGCCACCGTGCAGCAACCACTCATTGATCATCTGATGTTTATTGCACACAGACATGACGAGAGCTGCAAGCTTCACTCAGATTCACTGGCTTTTACCCATTTTTCTGGAGCCAGGGTGATGCTACAGGGTTTTTCTACTTTACCAGTACCAATTAGCAATTGTGAGAGCTTTTGAAGAACATGTTACTGGGCTTGAAAAAGTTTGTAGTTGTATTTTGATTAAGTGCTGCATGGATCAGTGTTATTTTAGTTAACTAAAACTAAATCTAAAACAATATATATATGACAGTTAAATCAGCTGTCTGTTGTCTGAAGAGCCCCTGACTCTGTTTTGTGTTCTCAAATGTGCCGCTCTCCACCCAAATATAAAGCTGCTGTTGGTTAATGAAGATTTCATGGATGAATTCGCGGCTTGATCGGACTCTTGTCATGTCAGACAAACTGATAAGACTTTCAGTTTTATGGATGCCGCCATTTTGATATTACTTTGGTCACTGTTGCTATAGTTACCTGTAAGGGATACGGGCCTGACTCCCATTGCACATTCAAATAGACAGTATTTGAGAAGCTAGTGTATTTGCTGTGAGAACGGGATATTTCAAGACTCACACATTTAAGTAAATGTGGTTGTCAATCCCAAAAACTGACAGTGTGAACATAGCCTTGCATTCTGTTGAGCTGCTTAGAGCCCATGCAAACTTTTCACTCTACCACTTATGTTCACCGGAAAAGCTAAATCTGCTCAAATAAAACACAGACAGGAAATTTCTATGTATTATAATTGTTCCTGTTTGTAGTAACCCTACTGTGCTGTAACATGGTGTAGTACAGCTACATAAAAAAAAAATATATATATATATACATATATATATCATTATACTTTTTTCCATTTAAAAAGTTGTACAAAACATATTTTACATTATTAAATAACATAATATATAATTATTAAAAAGCAGTTTCAGTTTCATTTAGGTTATTGGTCAACTGCATACAGAATTTTCCATTTCGGCCCATAATTTTCATTTCGGTACATCCCTTAAAATGACATTTTGGAAATAGAAATGTAGGCATGGGATGAGATGTATAAGAAATGAGGATGTTTTGAAATACTACTGAACAATGTCGTGAGGTGTGGTAACAGTAGTATAAGCAGAATAATTGACTCCAATCCATTGAATTATTAGAAAATAAACCCACCCCTGAGGTGCAACGGCCAAGACTCAAACCCATCGTCAGTAATTTCTCACATATACTGTAGGCTTTTGAATGTACAATAAATATGATATTTAAATGTTTACAAAGCTATTACTACATGTTTTTTGGCTTCTGTGTAACTATTAATGGTTTCAATATTTTTGTATTTGTGTGGATTTTTGTCAAGTTTTACGGGTATAGGCCTAACACTTGAGCTAAAAGACACATAACTTTAGTTTTGATTTCATGGAGTCTTGGAGAAATTTCACCTCAGTTTGTTGAGCTCCCAGGATGTTTTCTGTTAAAAAAGTAAAGTGCATAAAATGTATAATACTTTCTCGGTTTTAGCACAGAGGAAAGTGATATGCCGACTGTGAATGGTCCCCAGGCCTTCAGTAATGTTCTCCCTTAGTCCAAATAACTACAATTCATTTCTTGCGAAAGCTACTTCAAGTACAGAAATAGCAATCGATAAGTCAGTCAATGCTGTGAAATTGAACCAAGCTATATTTTTAATCAAGGGATTGTGACAGGATCGTAAGTCAATAACAGCGCGGGTCTCTCTCCTCCCCTGACTGAAACGCGGCCTCATAGTTTCCAATTTCATGCTATTGACTGTTGCTGCGGCTTCACACTCCTTTAGTTCAATACAATCAGATGGACAATAGAGCAATGTGTGCATATACACTCTCCATTTTCTGCTAGCTGCAAACACAAACTCACATCATGCATGCAAACAAGCACGCACAAGCACACACCGTTTCAAGATAAGCTTCTTCGTTTAAATGAGCTCACAGGTGCGCCTCGAGGCTGACTCAAAAAAAGAAAAAGATAATTGAATCAATATGGCACAAAAAAGCATATTTTCTCCTGCGGTAATGCTTTGCTTTTATGTCACATTACAGTGTCATTATGCAACTACAAATGCTTCTTTGGAGCCACAAGGGAACATTTAATTTTTCTGCATGCATTGTAAATATGTTCAATGGCGTGCTTTATTCATGCGAATGCTAGGCTGAAGAGTATCCTAGTATTGAATAATAGATGATTATCTTGCAGTTGCATGGAAATAAACCATTCATTCAGATATTAATAATCACAAGCATATGGCAAAAATATGTTTTTTTTTTTTTTAATGGCCCAAATATATTTTAATTATATATTTCAACCTTCATATGCCAAAATATATTTAAATATATTTTTTAGGGGACAATAAAATACACACACACACACACAAACACACACACACACACAGTAAAGTTATCCTACTGATATCTGTAGAAAGTAGGCATTTTGCCTTTTATCTTGAATCTAATGGGCATTCTAAATACATTTGAATAGAAATCAAACAGTGAATTGTGATATACTTGATAATGTCAGATTGCACATCATTAAAACAACACTTACGATATTAGCATAGACGATATAAGACATCTTCTAAATCTCTATTTGACATTTGATAGGAAACGTCCTATAGATGCATTGCAAATGAGCAAACACTCTATAAAATGTCTTGCAGATGTACATGCAGACATCAAATAGACGTCTCTGTGATGTACATGTCCTATAAAGGACATCAGGATGGCTGTGAATCGGCCGCAGGTAATCACAGCGTGCTGATATACAGCCATATCACAAGGATACAGGTGTGATATTGTGTTTATATAAAAAAAACTCTTTTGTGCAGAACTACTTCCTTCCTCCACAGAAACAAATCTCAGTTTGACAGTTTAACAGCTGATCTCAACACTGTAAAAAAATGTCCTGTAAAATAACAGTAAAGAGCTGGCAGCAGAGACGCCAGCAGTATACCGTTATTTTTACGGTATTCATACGTAAAATTACTTTACGGTATTAGTCTGTAAACCAGAAAAACGGTATGTTTCTGTATTTCTATAATTTACAGTAAAGAGCTGGCAGCAAAGACGCCAGCAATATACCGTTATTTTTACGGTATTCATACGTAAAATTACTTTACGGTAGTAGTCTGTAAACCAGAAATACAGTATATTTCTGTAGTCACACTGTTAAATGATTTCACAGTCTAATAAAGTAAAAAAAAATGCAGTATATTTGTGTGATTTATTTGGAAACTAAAATAATATTGTTTAGATTGTTACTTTAACTTATCACAGTTTACTTTAGACAGGCACA
>NC_068378.1:189975-212624 GCF_023724105.1 Carassius gibelio
AGACATTTTTTTTTCAGAGTAACACTGCATTGTAAATCCCCAAGGGAAGATTAATTAGCAAATACAGAGTATACATGCATCATTAATAATGGGTGTTTCACTGACTGTGTGTGGATTGGTCTTGATTAAATGCCTGTCTTAAGCAGCAATGCTAAGCATATAGATGAAATGTAATAGAGCTGGCCAGTGCCCGTGCCTTTCAGGTAAGCCTCTTATTTAGAGCTGATTACAACAATGTTTCCTGAAATTGTGAGGATATTGTGGCTGTGGAGTCACTTTAAGGGAAATTGAAATCCACTTGGATTTAATCTTGTGCCGAGCCGTAATGACAACCATTAATTATTATTTAGCTGCATTAAGAATCAGTTTTATATATATATATATATATTCTCAAGGTAAACTAATCTTATTTTACACTATGATGATCCATGACAGACAGCTGTGTCCCTGTTTTCTGATTTTCTCCCACTGCTTCATCGTGACCTGACATAATGCCATGCGTTCATTAATGTAAATCTCAATTCATGCATCGTCATTCCCTTTTGAGGGTTTTCATTTGTTTCTGTCTTTTCTCCACTGCCACAGAAGTCTTTTCATTCCTTTCGACATCACCTGAAACAGTTGCTGTCCTCTAAAGATAGGCTATTTAACCTTTATGTATGTATGTATGTATGTATGTATGTATGTATGTATGTATATATTATATATGTATATATAAATCTTATTATTTTTACAATATCTTTTTAAGAGTGACATCTTGTTATTTCAGTTGGCGGGACAAATGTACAACACTGTATCGCTAGCGACATCTAGTGGCATCAACAATCAGTACAATTAATCGGTGGCCAACTGTCAATAAAACGCGAAGAGTGCCTTAAATACTGATTTTTATGTTTGTTCTATTTACTTGATGAGCTGAAGCAGAAACACTGTATGTAACCTTTCGTTTTACAACTTGATATATGTGTGTTTGGACCGAATCATTTTTGATGGCATTAGCCCGCACAAGCTACAAACACATGCTTTCCAATGGACTGGATAGGCAGAGTAAAATGTTTCTGAGTAAATGATTATACTCGTTAGTGCTATTTTATTTTGGAGTGTTATGTGTTCTTTAATGTGTTTTGAATTTCTGTGTTTACGTTCTGAACTGTGCTGTTTTCTGAACTGCTGCATAAAGATTACAGTGTAGGCTATATTGCTTGCTTCACTCAGTGAATAGAAGCTGTGATAATTAATTGTGTATTGTTTAAGAAATTGAATAGGAAAAATAAACCTAAATGTAAATTCTGAATAAATGGCTTTAGTTAATTATTTAAATTGACCTAATCTAACTAAATTATGTCGGCTCAAATAAATTAATTCTAAATGGAAAATAAGACATTAAGTGTAAATAATATATTCCACATTTCTAATTAAGTTGTGTAATGACTAAACAACATTGGTGCTTTAAAACATAGGGCCCAAATGTATGATGCTGTATTAAAAATGTAGGATTCAAATATAATTTAAAACTCAAAATAAATACATTTTAGGATTTTAAAAACAAATAAATGTATGAAAAGAACATGAAATGAAAAATAAATAAATTGTGCATTTAGATTTAAGTCACTAATATAACTTCATGTGTCTTTGTATAGACAGTGTGTTTGTGTGTGTGTGTGTGTGTGTATATATATATATATATATATATATATATATATATATATATATATACAGACATAGTTAGGAATAAAATATTTTGTTTGTTTGTATTTGGGTTGTTATTTAATTTTTATTGAAACATCTGCTTAAAAAAATTACTTGACAAAGAAAGTTCCAAAATTGATTATATTACAAGTGATTAGAAACACAAACAAATATCAATAAAGACAATAACAGGCCAACTCACAAACTCTTTTTGTGGCACAAGACACATTTATCTTAGTCATTGGAGTAAAAAATACACATGAACAAACACAGTCAAATACAAACATCATGTTACTCTTTGATGTTGCATGTTCAGTTTCATTTGCAAATCTTCAATTTCCGAGTGAATCGTCATTTAGGGTTTGCCATCAGAAAGTTGATGTAATCCATCAAAGTCCATCACATCAGAGAAAGAAAAACATAATAATAATAATAATAATAATAATAAGATTTCTGAAACAAATGCATTTAATAATAAATAAAAACCTCTACATAAAGTATCATTGGCCAAATGCTTTTAGTTGCACTCAATATAAGTAAAGTAGGTTTATGTGGCAGATATTTATTATTCTTCTTATATTTGGATTTAAGCAGCTTGGCATATTTTACTGTATGCTTAAAAAAAAAGAAAAAAGAAAAAATGCTGTATTCTTATTTTATGAGCGACCGAGAAAGTGTCCTTTTATGTTTTACAATACGCCATTCTGAATTTCCTGTAGCTGAAAATGAGTGCAAGAATAAATTTCTATGTAATCTCAAAGTGAAGTGCTTTTCAGGAATATCCCATCATGGGTATTATTTTTCAACCTGGTATACAGCTGCAAAAAGTTCATTTTGAAAACCTACTTCCTTTTCATCACACCTTGAAGCCTCGCTGTCCTGCTCAGTCCTGAGTGTTTTAGCACATTTATAAATGTTACAAATATTCAGAACTGATGAAAATCAAATACAAGAATCACAAGTCATACTTGCTTTACATGGCATCAAAATGTGGATTAGGTAACACTTTAGAATAATGGTACATTAGTTTACACGATCTAAGCAAGAACAATCCTTCTACAGCATTTATTAAATTTAGTTGATGTTAATTTCAACATTTTCTAATGCATTACTCAAATCAAAAGTTGTGCTTGTTAACATTAGTTAATGCACTGTGAATTAGCAAGAACTAACAATGAATAACTGCATTTTCATTAACAAAGATTAATAAATACATTAATAAATGTATTGTTCATTGTTTGTTAATTAATATTAACTAATGGACCATTATTCTAAAGTGTTACCGTGGATTAGAACGGTGTTAAGTTGCATTGCAGTACAAAACTTGGTTTAAATGGCACATATAGTAGTTCACTACAGTATATGGTTCAGATGTATATTTTAATCAGTGAAGTGAGTTTAAAGTGCATTTTGAACATGATCACATGGGTTGAACATTTCAATGGACATTGTCTTTTTCTGTAATAATTCTTTCTAACTGTGCTGGCTTATGCAAAACTCTTAAGGCACAATTTGCAATTAATTGTCTAATTTTTTTATTTATAACTGAGCAGCAGTTATATTTGTATATTTTATAACAGTTTAACACTTTGTTCTGTACATCGGCACAGTTTACTATATATTACTCTTTCCATTTCATTTATATTAAGTGCTCTATTTCTGTATCATCTATGGCTTTTTCCTTACAAAAATGCTCAAATTTGACATTTAAACTACAAAAATTTCAGTTTATTCCCAAAAAATTATCTATTGTCAAATTAAGATTATGCTGGCTTTTGGTCATTTCTGTTTATGTAATATAAATGCTATGATTTAATTTATTGTGACAAATTCTTTCAGTTCTTATATCTGTGTCACTTCAAATTGGTGGTCCAATGAGAACATATCACAAATGGGAACAATGTACAGTTGGCGGGATGAGGCACAGTGAGCAGTGAAGTTGTTGACCTTATACGGTACACACACACACACGCAGACACACACACACACGCGCGCGCGCGCATACATGCACACTTTAAGGTGTTTTTGTAGATAGAGTCAGAATTTGGTGTGTGGGTTGGAGATGATCTCAGCGGGGAGGTCTTTGATTGGCAGGTCTCTGCTCTCACAGCTGCTCTGAGGAGACTCGGGAGGCGGCTTGTAGAGCATGGCAGCCAGCAAAAAGAAAATAGTGCCTAAAACCTGAGAAAAACAGAGAAATTAAATAAGTCAAAACAAAACTGAAGTCGAAAAAAAAAAAAAAAACATATGGTTGATGTGAACATGATCTTAAAGTGAATTATCTATAAATGAGGCCATACAAAAAAATCTGGGATTAAAATCTCATTTGAATCAAGAATTTAAATATTTACGTGTCAGTAGTATCATTTATAATTGTACAAAATATTTCTATTTTGAATGAAATACTGTTATTTTGAACTTACTATTCAACAGTGAATACTGAAAAAATATGCATCATGATTTCTAAAAAAGAAAAAAAAAAAAAATAGCAGTACAACTATTTTCAGCATACATGATTATAAAAAAAATGCTCCTTGAGCAATAAACCTGCATATTAGACTGATTTCTGAAGGATAGTGTGCCACTAATATAAATTTTAAGATGCAAAAATGCAAAGCAAAAAGCATTAACGAAAATGAAATTTTAAATTAATATTCCTTCAGGTCTCCATTATGTATAAATGGCAACAAATAAAAAAGTAAGAAATGCATTAATGACATACATGTCATTTTTAATTAACTCAAATTGTTAGGCAGATGTGACCCTGGACCACAAAACCAAAATTATCGATTTTTTTTTCCCAAAAATCATTGGGATATTAAGTTCCATGAAGATATTTTTTTAATTTCCTACTTTAAATTTATCAAAACATAATATTTGATTAGTAATTTGCATTGCTAAGAACTTAATTTGGACAATTTTAAAGGTGATTTTCTCCGTATTTTGAAATGTTTTGCTTCTTAAGATTCCTGTTTTTCAAATAGTTGTATCTCAGCCAATTTACATTTTGAGAAATTGACCCTTATGACTGGTTTTGTGGTCGAGGATCACAATTGAGAAGTTAGTCTCATACAAGTAAAAGTATATTAAATGTGGAATGAGTCACCATTTCTGAGAACACTATTCAAGTGTGTTTTTACTTTACCTTGTAGATAATGCCTGCGATGAGTGAGTACTGGCTCATGGCTGAGTTGTGGTACAGGTAACAGGAGCCGTATTCCCCACACTGCTCCTCCCACAGCAGACAGGAGATGTCAATCACAGAGCCGAACGCTATAGGGCCTGGGATCCCACCGAGAGTCCTTACTACGATCCACTGGATTCCAAGTCCAAACGATCTCTGACTGTCAGGAACACACCTGCAGGAGAAGACAGACAATCACAATATACAATAAACACAAGCATCTGTATCATAAGGTAAGCCACAAGAGATCCTAATATATGTTTATAATGTTTATAATGTTTGGAACTTCAAAACAACAACACTTATTTGAAACATAATTATTTTTCTAATATTATAAATGTTTTTACTCTCATTTTGATCATTTTAATGCACCCTTGCTAAATAAAATATATACTTTTAAAATCTTTAAAATGAAAATAAAAATAAAAATCTTAATTTTGAATCATAGTGTAAATCCAATGGTCATACCTGAGTGTGGCAGTAAGTGCGGGGATGCTGCAGAGGAAAGTGAAGATGATGATGACGAAGAGGAAGGAGAGGAAGGCTGGCATGTGATTGCAGGACGACACGCACCTCCCTTCTTCAGCAAAACCTTGTTCTCCCCATGATATATTCCCTACCACACAGCTGCAGTCGGAGAACACCTATGAATGCATACACACACAGACGTCAATTGGGCCAAATTCATACCCAAGAATAAGACCGATTTATTTTTTAATTCCGAGACCTCTTATAAAAATAATATTTTTCTTTGCATCAAAACAATACATAATCGAAAACATTTCAGCAGCTTAGTTTTAATAATTATGTGTATTACTGTTCTGAGACTTATAATGTCTTCATAGTACAAGCTCAAATATTGATTTCAAAGGATAAAAAAGAAAAGAAAATATGACCCTTTAAATGCAATTACATGTCAAAATCTACGCAGTTAAACCAGAGTGAATTGACTGATCATGTTGTTAAAAGAGTGTATGTGAAACTGTGAATGTGTTGAACATGGGGTCTGTGTACCTGTCTGCCTCTGGGGCTGTCCGTGTGGCTGAGGGAGCTACAGCCGGCATGGCAGGGAGAGAAATACATCACTCCATCCGCACCACACACGGGGTTAAACAACTCCTCAACACAGTGACAGCCAATGTTACAGCTTACGGTCAGGTTGCCCAGATCTGAGAAGCTGAGAGAAGAATTTCAGTTTTACATATCATTTGACCTCAAAACAAATGTGTTTATTCACATCGGTTAATTAATAACCCCCCCTCTTCACTTCATAGGACAGTAGACCCCAGAATGAAAAGCAGGAGAAAGGGGGAACTGGACAGGGTACATTTTGACATTAAATAATAAATGTGCTAAATTAAGTAGTCAATTCTGTCAATTCATTTATTTTAAATCAATTATCTCAAAATGGTGTCATGTAGATTTTGACTTCTTGCTCTAATAATAAACTTAACGACCCTCTATGTGTGTACATATTGCAGTTTTGGGTTAAAGTGAACATTTATAGGAGTAAAGGTGCTGAACACGCAGGCTGGCAGCTGATTAGTTATTCTGTGCCAACATCACAGAGAAGACTATAAGAACCGAGGAAAGGCACAAATTAAAAAAAACTCAGCATATCTCCAAAGTGAACCGCTGAGTCATAAATGATTTAAAGTGGCCATTGTTAATATTATTTCAAGGCTTCACTCTCTGTCCTTTTATCTCTCAAATAGATGTAATTCTTTTACACACACACACACTGTGCTGATGCCATTTCAAGTGAACGATTGAAGCCACCCCTAGACAGCTAGACAAATACATATGCAAATCTTACTTACACCATTATAATCAATATTTATTTTCTTTCCTACCCATATAAGGTAACATATAACTCCTGAATTCTTTGGTATGTTGTTGTATATATGTATATATATATATATATATATATATATATATATATATATATATATATATGTATAAATACGACCTATCTTCCTGAATAAAGTTGAGAATGCTTTGGTAGTGCATCAATTCTCTGTGTCTGCTCATTCATTCTCCCAGGCTAGCACAGCAACAGAACACCACTCGGGTTGATGACAGGAATAAATAACAGATAAACTTCCAAAGACTGAATCGAACAGTAATGAATTCAAAGGGTTTCATACCTGTTGTTATGGATCTCTGTCTGCTGGTAGGGGGCACTGTAGTGGTCGTGTGTATTGTTGTTGTAGTATGGGGCGGTTACTCCCGCCATGGGCACATTAGGACAGTGTACCAAAAAGATGAAGATAGCCATCAGACTGACCACCGCACACAGCATGCAGAAACGGATGATCCCACGGCAGCGAAGCTTCAGCTTATTTACAATGAAGCCACCCAAGAAGGTACCTCCTCCACCAGCTGGTACCACCATATACCCTGGAATGAGAAGATGCAGTTAAAAACAACACAGTGTAGTTCTTTCCTATAAACCAAGAGTAATCTGAGCAAGAGGGTGTGGCATTGAGTTTGATCGACATGTGATTCTTACCGAACCAGGTTGCTGCTTCTGAAGCACTCAGACTAAACTGAGACTCCAGAAATTTGGGGCCAAACGTGGACATCCCGGCTATGAGTGTGGCCTCCGTGGCCCCAGCGAGACACAGAAAGATGAAGGTAGGGTTCTTCAAAAGCAGCAGCACTGACCTATAGAGAAAAACTGAGAAATTTAGTTATTCAGTCATTTTTGTTTAATGATTTGCGTCTTGCAAATGAGCAGCACAACTCTGGAGCATAATTTCCCAATGTTACAATTAGAAATTGTAACTGATCAAGCACCACTGACAAGCAAAAACAGTCCAAAACAGTTCTAAACAAATACGTTGGTGGATTTTACGGTTAATGTGAGAAGACAACTGAAGATGGACTTTTTCACTAAAGGAAGAGTAATTATGGAATCTTATTTTGGTCAGAAGCAATTAACGCCCTGATTACTGGATTTTTTTCTTACAAACACAACTTTTTAATATGTAATTGAGTGTTTTAAGTACTCTTTTTGAAAGTATGCTATAGCATACTTATTATTCATGGATTGGACCAAAATCTGGACAAAATTAAATGCTTTACATACATTAATCCTTTTTTTTTTTTTTTTTTAAACAGCACATGATGTTCATTTGACATCTCTTGGCCAACTATTCCTACATATAGATAGCCATTTATGGATAATATACAACAGCATCAACTGACAGCATTGATTTGTGCTTTTTTCTTTTATTTCGGTCAAAAGACCAATAGGTAAAATGCAGCAATTATCTTTCAATGGCCTTTGAAAACTGGATGAAGGAGAAGAAAAGGTTTTAATGATATCTAGTGGAAACATTGCGGCCAGATGAAAACTTGTAAACCAAATGAAAAATGGCAACCCAATAACTTGTACATGGCAGTCTGTCGGATCTTTAAAAGTAAAGTGTCAGTAAAAAGTGCTAATTTCCTGGATCTTTAAAAATCGTCTAGGGATCCATCACCCATCTGAATTCGCTTAATATGCCAGAGAAGAAAACTACAACCTCAGCTACTTCGCTAAATATAAACACGGTGGTACAGCAAGATAACAAATGGTAAAATGTGGCATATACTGTAGTTACACAAGTATGGCTTTTGATATGTTTGAAAAAACAGCAGAGGAAACAAACCATCCTCTATGGTCATGTGCTCATACCTGGGCATGTCCTTTACTGTTTTGCCAAACTGAGGATCAGATGCAGTGACCTGACTGCCATCCTTCAGCTGGTGGGCCTCTGAGACCCGCATGGCCACATACCGCTGAGAGCCTACAAGACACAGAAAGTGAGACTGTTAATCACACTAATACTATACTGTACTGCAGTCATTTGACTTCTTTTCATTTGGGCTTGTGGGTAGCACCTGGTAGCTGCCGTGGGTAACCCAGTATAGGCAGAGCAATAATCAGAGCTGCCGCTCCTCCTGCCAGGAAACCAATCCACCAAGCTCCCACCCACAGTGGGTTTTCAGGAGTCAGCTCTGTCCTAAAAGAGACAGAGAAAAGTTATAGCTTGAGTATTACTATGACTCAAGAAACTGTGCAAAATTAATTATTTGAATCAAATTGTCATGTTTTTGTTATTTCTATGGGTTTATGTCTGTCTGTGTTCTTTGTCATGGAAGTCATAGGGTCCAAACTGAGCCAAGTCTGTTACAGAAATGTAAATGTAACCCTCAAAATAATTCTGCATTTCTGCTATATCCTTTTTGCATTCGTATTTTGAATACATACAGGACATTCATAAGCTTTTTCATACACTACAAATGTACATTCAGTTTTTATGCATAAATCTACTTGTGGAATTTTAAATGAAAGGTTTGTGTGTGTGTGTGTGTGTGTGTTAGTAAATTAACAGCCTTTTGACAGCCAGAATGTTAATCAGTGCATCCCTACATCAAAATGAAGATAATAAATACATATCAGAATTTAAATAAGGATCAGATGCAATTCAAATACTAATCAGAAGGAGTCTGATACTTGTTGAAACCTTTTCAGGAATAATTCATCTAAAAATGCTAATTCTGTCACTTCTTATGTAATTATGTATATTATGTCTGTAAATTATAGATAAGCATGGCCTTAAAAATAATCTTTCATTAATCATTTCAAGTTGTTACTTTACTTATTATTGGGTATTCATTTGCTAAACTCAAGATTATTTTTGTACACATTAACACCTTACGTTTGGTCGATTTCTGTGTAGATGTTGAGAAAGAATCCACCCAGCAAGTATCCAGCTGCAGGTCCTACAATGGCAGCTGTGTAGAAGATTCCTGAGAAAACAGAAGAAAGCATATCATGTCTCTTCGCCTCCCTCTTCTGCCCCTTTAGTCAAATGAAAGCTGGTCTGGGTTCACAGATTCATGTTTTCTGTTTTCAAAAGACACTGTAAGATGCTGTCTGTATTTCCAGTGCCTATGTCCTGAGAAGAGGAAAGCAGGGTAGTGATTGTCCTCAATGGCCTTTGAAAACTGGACATTGGGGAGAAAAACAATGGAAGGAGGTTTTATTGATGTCTGAGGTGGAAACTAGTGGCTCTCCCTGATAACAACAAAACAAAATGACTAGGTGTGTCAAAGCCTGAGTGGGACAAAACGACAGGGTTCAGTGAGAATAAACATAAATTCCATTTGTGCTTTCCATTCACACAAAATCATTTCAGAATATAGATCTGAGTGCTTGAGTACTTTTGAAATCAGTTGCACAGTCACATATAAACCAGGGAAAAGTAGGCCAAGCAGAATAAAATACCTCATATCAGCCTAATACAGGACATATTTAAAAAAAAATATGGCATCATCATACTCACCTATATATACAGGTGCGTAGTTTGACTTGACATTCTCATCTAGGTAGGTGACCCCGAGGGTGTACAAAGGGGTTGCCCCGATCCCATGCAGAAACTGTCCCAGCATAAAGACGAAGCGGTAAGCCGAGAACCCACCTTCCTCGCTGATACACGTCTCGGTGTGATTGGCCGAGCACAGTCCCATGCGCTCTGGTACTCTCACCTGATAGGGTGGTGTAGTGAAATGGGGCAGGGCAAAGACCAGAGAGCCCAGCGCCATGATGAGCACACCCCAGCCCAGCCATCGAGGCTTATGACCAGTACCACCAAAGTAGCTCACGAATGTCAGGCACACACAGGCAGCAATGTCATAGGAGCTCGCGATGAGTCCTGCCTGCAACGGCATCACAAATTACACAATGTGTTAATAATACTGAGGTGTACACAAATTGCATTTGAATAACGTGTTACCTGTAATGTTTGAGATTAGGGCTTATGTGTCTTGTGATATACAAGGTGGATGGGTTGTGATGCTTCTCTGATTTAAAGTTACATTTTATGGAATTATATGCTGACTACATACCAAAAGTATATCAAGTATATATAGTCAAATATTTTTTACTCCACAAGGACGTATTAAATTGATTAAATGTGACAGTAAATACATTAATAATGTTACAAAAGCTTTATATTTCAAATAAATGTTATTCATTTGAACTTTCTATTCATCAAAGAATCTTGGAAAAAAGTACCATGGTTTCCACAAAAATTATAAGCAATATTAAACATATTAAAAATGTTTCTTGAGCATCAAATTAGCATATTAAGCTGATCCCTGAGCGATTATGTGACACTGAATAGTATGGCTGCTGAAGAAAAAAAAAAAACTTTGCATAAAAGGAATAAATTGCAGTTTAAAATAGAATAAAATATAAAACAGTTCTTTTAAATTGTAATAATATTTCACAACATTGCTGTTTTTACTTTTTTTCATCACTTAAATGCAACTTTGGTGTGCATAAAAATATTAAAATTTTGAATAGTATTTTATTATCATTTGCACCATATGCAAATATGGATTTGATTAAGCAGAGTTTGTCCATGTAGCAAGTTTTTATTTTATTTTTTAGTCTATTATACTATAAAATAGTGAGTCAAATCTATATATATTTTAAACATATTTTGATCATATAGGCTAATAGTTAATTTGATTACATTTAAGAGGGGATATATTATGGCTGTTACCAAATATCAGATCATTTTCATGTATATCCAATGAGACATTTTAGACTATTTTGTCTACAAAAAAACTAAAACAACCAACCAAACAAAAAAAACACTAAATACTGCAATCAATCATTTTGTGAATTAAGGCATCACAACATTTTAAATGAACACAATAAAAAATGATATTTATGTTGAAAATTGCTTAAGATTATATGTAAGAATTGACCTGGTAGCTGCGCAGGTCAAAACGTCTCTCAATGGAAGTGATGACGGTGTTGATAAAGCCGTTGATGATCATGCCTTGGAGGAAGGAGGCCACACAGAGGAAGAAGAGAAACCAGCGCGGGGTGTTGAAGGTCTGGATACACTTTGGGGTCAGTGCTCCCCATCCACAAAGATTCTCAGAGTCCGTAGAGACAAACTTCACTCCAGTGGGTGGCTCAGTGTGGTCAAGCCCCAGTTTGTGAGTCTGGTGGAGAACAGTGGGGGCATCTCCAGGTAGGCTGCTTGGACCAGAGCCCTGAGACTCCACTGGACTGGATGTGTCCAGGCTGGGTCCCAGTGGACTGTCACATATGACCAGAAGCTCTTGCTTGGAGCTGAAGGAAGTGTCATTGTTCAGCAGGTGGGGCATGGCCCCAGCAGGGGGCACTGTGACAGACTTTGTGAAGGGTAAGAACACAAAATCTTTCCCACAGGAAACACTGATTCGATGTGTAGTTTTGCAGAGTGATACAATGCCAGTCTTTGGAAAAGGATCCCTTTATGGAGTTTCTTACAGATTAAACTGTTACAGATTAAACTGAAGTCATACAGATTTTGCAAAACAAAATTCTGCAAAGAAGAGTGAGGAAAGAGACAATTAATTAAAGTTGTCACCAACTTCCGTAAATCCACAGTAAACAATATAATGTATTAAACTCCAACAGTAAATCTATTCAAGTACTGTCACAGATTGACAGGGGAAAGGAGCTCAAAGGAGGCAGATAATCAAATGAACAGTCTTTAATAAATCCACATGGGAGAAATGGCGAAAACAACCTAACATAACACGACAGTGACAGCACCAAGAAACTGAGGAAAGGCAGGGCTATAAATATTCAACCAAACAATAGACTAATAAGATAATTAATGAACACAGGTGGAAACTAATTCACTAATCAAATGACACATGAAATCAAGGTCAAGGCAGGGAGAACACTCAGAACATAAACATGATAAGTCTACCACAGAATAATAATAATAATAATAATAATAATAATAATAATAATAATAATAATAATAAGGTAATTGCAAATTTTTATCTTAGTATTTTGACTTTGTTTCTAACCGTTACTAGAAAAAGAGAAACTAGAATAAATGAAATAATAAACTAGTGATGCTAAACTAGGGGGAAAAATCGTAGTTACCTTATTTATTTATTTATTTCCATGGCAGAAACAGCTTCCATTAAATCTCAGAAATAAATGTGAACATTTTTAAATTTAGGTGTACAACATCTTGTTACTGGGGCAGTACCTTTAAAGGCACAACTTTGTTCCTTTCGGGTTGTTCTTTACCCCCTAAGGGTTCATAGTAATACTATGAGATACCATATGACCACATGACATATTACTACTCTAAGTTACTAATATGCACAATTTATGACAGTGTATGAATTAAAATGCATAATATCTTCTTCTTCTTCATCTTCTTTTTTAACCATGACTTCCAGACAGACTCTAAAAACTCTAATGAGCAGGGATTAGTTCTGCATGTCATCCATAGTCTACAAAACACTCCTCTAAAGTGTACGTAGATGACCTACCGTAGCCCATGGGACTGTTAGGAGGTTTTGAATATGCAAAACTATGTTTCAATTTATGTTCTGCACACACAGAAGTTCTGGATGTGCAGGGTTTTAAATGCTTCGTTCATTTAGTACTCGTGCGTGAAACTTTTCTGAAAATTCAGGGCCGATCCCCCCTATACACAAATTACGCAAGCTGCGTAAAGATGATTACATTTTAGTTTCGTTTTTAAATTTGACCAACGGTAATCTAAACATGAATGATAATTTATTTTAATGAAATGCGCTGTCGCCCTTTCTACATAAAAATCTGTAAAATCATGTTATGTGAATATCGTACAGTCTTGCTCGACACAAAAAAATAAATAAAAATAAAATTAAAAAAAATAAAATGAAAGCGTACCACGATTGGAGACTGAGTGAGACAGACAAATGCATTTCACTCATTCGTTCATAACCACTCATTTATATGCACTTACTCCCAACTATAGTGCATTTTACTAGGTTAAAGTATATGTAGTTTGTATTATTACAGTAATATATAAAATATCATAATGCATTATATTAACATTTTAATTGTGACTAGATCTTGTGAACACCTCAAGTTCCTGTAAGTCTAAGTGTAACCTGGCCAGGTCTCTCTGCTCAGATTCCGATTTTGTTTTTAACACAAAATTCCCAGCAGCTTTATGTTTCATGCACTGGCATTGTAAAATAATTAACTATTATATGAACAAAGTTCATTCTTGGACATCTGCAAAACTTATGAGACAAATGCAAATAGTTTGATATTATTACACTTGGCAGACACTTTAATACAAAGTAAATTCCAGTGCAATAAAGTTATATTGCTTATTTTATGAGTACATGCATTCCCTAGAAATTAAACCTATGACCCAAATGTTACAAAGCCTAAAAAACATGACCTATTACACCGAAAGAACTGCATTAGAGTTTGTCACACTGAAAGAATAGAAAAAGATTGTCACTTTGCCTACCTCAGTTCCTCAAATACTTCACTGGTCTAAAAGGTTCTGGGAGTTTGATAGTGCAAGAAATCAAATAGAGAACAAGCAGCAAAAGAGACTAGGAGCATGTAAGACAGCCCCAAAAGGAGGCGTTACTTCAGCCTCTCTCTACTTTACATCTATCACTAAAGCAGCACTGACACAGTCCTGCCCACTGTGACATATGATTATCAGCACCTTAGATGTGTCCTCTTAACGCATGACACTTCACACTACATCCACATTGCATGAATCTATCTACAAAACCAAGGAGGAAGAGGTTAAGATTCTGCCGTTCTGCCTTGCTAACACTCTTAACGTGCCAAAAAAAAAAAAAAAAAATCCTATATAGATTTTTTTCAATACTTCAAATAATTGTAATTTGTAGTATTTAATGTTAACCATGAAAGTAAGGGATTCATAATGGGGGATTGATGGGATTATAAGGGATTTGTCAAATGTTTCGTGTAAAAATACAACTAAGAGTGCTCATGAATCCTGTGCCAGCTGAGAATAGAGGTGAATAGGAATGATAACAGATTACTCCAGGTATTATATTAACGGTTTCCCAATAACATTCTTCACATGCAGAGGAACATTATATGCATTGGTAGATAATGAGATGCAAATAGAATGTGTTAACTGCACAAGCTCTTTATGAAATCATGCAGTAAAAACCAAACATCAGAATGGGTGTGATCATATTTTTCTTGGTTGAGCTTTAATTTAAACCGTTGCAATCCCTGGTTTCATTCTGACTCTTTAGCATACAAGCAGAATGAACACATGGTTTGATGACTGTGGAGTAAGTGTTATGGTGGTGCAGCTGAGGCTGTGTAAGTGAAGTTCTTCAGCTCTGCCTTCAAAAGAGCACTGTTGCTCATGCTTTGTTACAATGAGATTAATAAAAACAAACCGTATTATTTGTTCTTGCCCTATGAACTCTTTCATTTCTAATTTTAATCGTGTGATCAAACGGAGGGAAGAATAACATCAACAAGAGCTCAGAGTCTCAGGGTGGGAACATGTATTTGTTGTGGAGTGCAGGTTCCTTCCCTTTTCTTTGAACTGTGCTGGATGGTCATATGGTGAGATATGAATTACACACACACAAAAAATAAACAACAACAACAACAATAAGGAAACAAAGCAAGACTACAAGATTGCCACTTTCTCTCCTTTTTTTAGTGTTTCTCGGAAGGAAGCATTATTTGTAAAGCATTCACACAAGCATCTATTTTTAAAAATTGCACAATGATGATTCAAGTGCTGGGTGAATAGAATGGTTAATCTCAGATGTGTTTATTACAGAATCTAATAAATAAATAAATAAATTTAAAAAAAAAAATCTTTCTCCAACAGCCTTTTATGTTTAATATATGAGTTTATCTAAAAACTTTGTATTTAAAATATGTTTTATCAGTTATTCCATGCATTAATCCATTAACCCAAAGCCCATGACTCTGATGTAGCACATTTTCTCCTGTGTGAGCTAAAGTAGAGGAACAAGGAGCACATTTGTATCATATTTGTTTTGAATATTTTAAGTATGGTGTAGCATTTTTGCTAGTAACTTTCACATTTTTTTTTAAAAAAGAAACATTGAATTTAAAAAAAGAAAGACTGAAATAGAATTGTCATATGATATTTACTCCAAAAATCTTTGTTTTATTAAAAAAAAATATATATATATATTATATATATATTATAATAAATTATAATAAATTCCTAAATTGCTGCTTACTGATAAGTAAGTATGGTAGTTGTTGAAGTTGTTATGTTTATGTATAGGGTATAGGTTAAGGAATCTAACTATGGTCATGATTTATAAGTACTAATATAAATAGTACTAATATAAAAAAATAGCCATGCTAGTTGTATGAATGATAATAAGCATAATAATTAGTGTTACTAATCTAAAGTGTTACCAATACTTTCCTTTTATTTAGTGTATATTAAGGATGTACATTTAATGTGTTAATTTGGTGTGATTAATAAAAAAAAAAAAAAAATGCAGGTCAGTCAGTAACAGGTTTGTATTAAGTAAAATGGAAATAAAACAAAAATATAATGACTTCTACTTTTTTCTATTTGATGCTTTATCATCTTTATTGTCTATATGTCATGTCAAGTCAAGTCTGCTTTATTGTCAATTCTTCCACAAGTACAGTACATACATACAGAGAATCAAAATTGCGTTACTCTCAGAGCCTTGGTGCATACAGATAACACTAATAGTAGAGCCTAAAAATCTTCAAATATAAAAATCTTATCAAATATAAAATATAAGATACAACTATACAATAAGGGCATGTAAAAATACATATAATAAAAATAAAAATAAAGTTAAATAAAGCAGCGCAAGGCACATGGCAGATAGAGTGCAAACCAGTGAAGTGAAACAGTGCAGATAAAAAGATTTTTAGTGCAAAAAAACTTATTCAGTCTGATTAAAGTGACAAAGGTCTCAAGAGTAGTTATTTTATTTAAACTGACTGATGAGGTAGTAGAATGAAGTCAGTTCCATGCTGAATGAAGTAGTGAGCAGACCAATGCTGTACAAAGTGACTGGTGCATGCCAACATATATTAGTGGGGGGTTATCATGAAATATGAATAGAAATATGTCTATTCTAAGCAAAAACTGATGGATGCTATTTTTTGTGAGTAATTCAACTAATTAATCAGTATTTAATTATTATTATTACTATTTAGAAACTGACAATCGTATTGTCATGTCAATGGTTCTGTTTGGTTTTTGTTTTACTCCTCAACGTGTCCCATGTTCTCCATGTGAAGTAGTTTCTCCCTCATCTTGTTTTGATTCAGCTGTGTCTCATTTATTTTCTCATTTGTTCCATTACTTAGGCCCTGTTATTTCCTGTGTCTAGCATGCTGTGTCTAATTCCATTCATGTTTCCTGCCTTTAATGATTCATTAAAGGTGTCATATGATGGGATTCCAATTTTTCCTTTCTCTTTGGAGTGTTACAAGCTCTTGGTGCATAAAGAAGATCTGTAAAGTTGCAAAGACTAAAGTCTCAAATCCAAAGAAATATTCTTTATCAAAGTTAAGGCTCATCCACACCCTCCTAAAACTCCTTGTTTAAACGCGCCCCCACATGTCTACGTCACCAGGGCCGTGCAGAGACCTTTGGAGGGGCAGGTGCTCAAAGTATAAAAGGGGCACATGGAACAAGGTTTTAAATGGCGCTGTTCAAAATATCAATACAGCTATATATTGTGATGCATTCCTTGCGGATTCACGTATCGATATGGATGGTTATGTATTGATACAGCAGCAAATGCTTTGAAGCAAAGAAACAATAGAGAAGACAATTTTAAGTTTAAATTTTAACAGCTCTGGGATTAGAAACTGAAATGTCTTAAATTGTCCCAACCTGATGGCTTTTTCTTCTCTGTTTTAGCATTAATCTATTATTTTAACAATCACTACTACTCTTGCACCTAATCAATAAGTCCACCTTAAATATTGATACAAAACATAAAAAAACTGATCCACTGGAATATAGTGATTAATATTATTATTACTGTTGTAGTTGTTATTGTCTAAAATTGAACACCTTTGCAATGTAAACAAATGACAGGCTACATTTGTTATTCATATCCTTCACACTGCACTTTGATGTCAGGTATATCATGCATTTTTTTATTGACATTGATATTTTTACATATATTTCCAGAGAGATATTATTGAGTTTAAAGGCTAAAATGTTCTTGCTGTTGTAAACACTGTTGTTATTGTAGAAAAAAAAATATTTGCGTCACATTTAAAATATAATTATATAATTAATTCCTGAATTTTTATAATGATAATTCAGAGAATGAGAAAATCTGAATAATCCTTACCAGTGTTGTGATAAATATTTTTAAAGCACTCAACGTGTTAAAAAATAAATAAGTACTGTAATATAATAAAAGTTTATTCAAATAACATAAAAAAGACCAGACCCCTCGGTGCCTGTGAAACCTTCTCCCTCAAACAGCACGTTGGTGTTACTACTACAGGCTACACACAGCAACTTATCTGCATTTTCTCATATCACATCGTTCTTGTAAAATAATAATAAGTAAATAAACATCAAAATCACTTCGCTGAGAATGAAACACCACTTACCAGCTGCCATGGTTCTGAAAATACAATTAAAAATGCGCGTGCGGCCTGAAGAATTTTCCCGGTCAGGTGAAAGGTCATCATATTGGTCATTTATTTACGACTAAATTATTATTAATAAATTGTAATAATATTATGATTGGGCGTTGGCAGGCATTCACAAAAGGGTATGTTATTAAAAAAAAAAAAAAAATCGAGGAAATTTTGCTTTGACAAAAGGGCACTTTTGGGGCAAAGGAGCAGGTGCTCAAGTGAACCGGTTCTTTCGGACAATTCGATCAAATAAACCAGTTGAAAAAATAAAAACGGTTCACCGGTTCTTTTGCGCTCGATGTAATGTCATTAGCGATGACTGCCCTTAATTCAAGCCTTCAGTTTACCCGCGCTTATAACATAAGCACATAATCAGTTCAGAATCAATCACCAAAAGAATCAGTTCGTGAGTCAGTCTGCTTCACGCTGAATCACACATGCGCAGTATCATCAGCTCCTCGGTTCTCGACGAATCAGACGCGTCTGACAGAAACGGTTCTCAATGAGCGCTTGAGAACTCCAGACCTGATATTTAGATATACTATTCTTCAATAAATATATTTGTTTGACAGGGAAGCTGTGCGCAAACAGGAATATATATTATTAAAAAAAAAAAAAAAAAAAAAACACCCCAGAAAAAAGGGCACTTTCTCTCCAGGAATAAAAAGGGCAGGTGCTCAAGCCCCCTTTGATGTCTATGTGTGCACGTGCCTGTACGTCACTGTGTTGGAAGATTTGCACAACACTGCCCAAATGTTCACACAAAGAAAGAAGGTGTAACTTTTATTCTGCGCTGTATTGTTGTTGCCACCGCCGCCATGTTGTATGGACAATGTGTGTTTCACTTTGAAAGCAAAACTACTTTGTTTGGCCTTCCAAAAGAGGACTATATCCACTTTGTCATGCCTAGAGCTGATCTGTGCTGGTCGCTGAGGATATTCATCAACTAACTCCGGTCTGTTTCCTGAACCTGCAGAGTGTCCTACAATGGGTCTGTGCTCAAAGGCGGTCTATAAAGTGGGGCAGTTCCAACTTTGGAAGGACAGTCTTGTGCTTCTGACTCACAGACTGGTACATTAAGAATTTTCCATTGATGATTCAAACATGAGTTTTGAGCAGTGTAGAGTAGGCTTGATGTTTGTAATTTCTCCGATCACAAATGAAGACATGGTTTTATGTTTATGCATTGTGATACACAACGTAACACGTAAAAAGACAGTTTAAGTCATTATAATACATAATTATGTCGCCACTGGATGCAACAAATGCCTTGTTTGTAATGGGGATGGCATGACAGTATGGTAAGGGGTGTAAGGGAAACAGTTCAATTTAGCTCATAGGGAATAATTTAAGATTGTATAGGGAATTTGGACAGAATCACTGTTTTACAGCTGATCACTGAGTCGGCCAGCGATTTACTGAACAAGCCTTATAACATCAACTCTGCAATGGATATTAAAATCCAAAATATAGTGAAAACACGATTAATTAGCACAGTAATAAAATCAGCAGTTTAAGACATTAACTTGTAAGAACAAAACACAAGATACTTCTCTTTTTTAAATATAAATAAGGCTTTATTGGATATATCTAAAACATATAAACTAATCTTACACATTAACACACACATTCATTCAATTTGCAGGGAGATAGAAAGTAAGGAAATAATGAGTTTAAGAGAATGAAAATATGATATTCCAAGTTTATAGCAATATGTGTATTTGCATAGAACTGAACAACCATCAATCACTTAATTAACCCTTGAACTGAGTTCATCAATGAGGTTAAAAGTTATATTAAATGCACCAGTTCATAAAGTACTTGCATTGCTTGTTTAGGGGGTTCCCTTTGTTGTCGTCCTTGCCCAAAAAGGGGGTTTCCCAAGGTTGGATAAAGCCGCATTCAGACTGCACGATTTTAGCCCAGTTTTTGGCTCGCCGACAGGTTTTGAGAAATCGCTGACAAATGCCCGAAATCACAGGCAAATCGGTGCTCATTCACACGCGTGACAATAGCGCAGTGTGAATGAGCAAAGAAGCGATCTGAGAGGTTCACCGACAAGTCTCCGATGCCAGTGAGATATTTGGCATGCTAAATATCTGGACCTGTCGGCGATTCAAAATCATGCTATGTGAAAAGTGTTCTGACTGAAAACTACATAGGCGATGACTGACAGCCAATGAGAGAGCAAGATACAGAGCAGCGGGGAGTTCGGGGAGGAGTTATAGACCACAATATCAGCAAGCATGATATAAGAACACACAATCCTTGTTCCTCGCATCTCCCAAACCATTTCCTCCTCCAAATAATCTTCTTATCTTTTTCTTGTTTTCACTCAAATCAGCGCACAGGCAATTCTTACTGCAAGCTTCTTGGGGGCTACCATTTTTAATAATAATCCCAGTCTCACGTGAGGTCTTGCAGGTGTGATATCGCGTTGTTCCCTTGCACATCTTGCGTGTGCTGGGTTGTAAAAAGTAGTTTGCATGCCAGACAGAGTTGTCGGCGATTCTTCCTATTGTAAAGTCATGCAGTGTGAAACCTTCTGTCGCCGATCCATCGTGCAGTGTGAACATAGCAGTGACTGAATGCTGGCCAATATAGTGATGCAGTGTGAAAAGAACAGTGACCCGACTACTTTGAAAATCGTGCAGTCTGAACTCAGCTTAAAGATGCAGAGTTGCGAGCTGGTTGAAGTTTTAGATGGGCACTCGAGGTCAGACTCTGAGACACAGTGTTTGGCAAAACATAACTCAGAATACTAAACTCTCAACAGAAAAGAAACTAAAGTGAAAGAATATAAGTAAAGTTTGATGAGACAAGGTGGCATTTCTTCTCATCGTGACTAAATCCCTATTCGGACGGGACTAGTTTTACAGGGGGTCGTTAGAGAAATGTGTTTCACAGACGTACTTGGTGATTTTAATCCCTTCCGAATCTGCCACGTCTGTGTTTTTCTCACACAACCTCTGTGATAATTCCAGAGCAAATTACCTACTGTTTTTCAGCAAACTCAGTGATCCTCTGAGAAAACTAATCCCGTCCGAATGCGAATGTCTGTGATTGCCGGAGATATTTTATTACACAATGCGTTTCCTTGTGTGTTTTGGCCAACGTGAATTACCGTAGATGCTCTTACCGCGCGCATGTTTGATATATTTGCTTACCGGCAAAGAAATAATAATAAAAAAATAATAAAAATAATAAAATCAAGAGCAAGATCAAGTAAACTGTTAATACCGGCTATTGTAATATCAGCATCAGGTAAGATTACTCACGTTCATTTATGTACTCAGTTACATAAATGTTTTAATAAAAATAAAAAAAGGAAAACAAGTTAAACTAAAGTTAAACCATTAACATGGTTTTGCTATACTAGCGATTTAGTATTTATTGTGTAATAATACTAATGGCATTCATTCTGAATGAATGCAATACACGCATACGGAGCGCGTGATCTCTGTGACGCCCAGATGCACAAATCAGACCCTCCCACCTCTGTAATAAACACGGAGATGTTAGTCTCTTCCGAATTGGTACACGAAAATCTCAGACGTCAGGTGGTAAGAATCGAAACTCAAACGTAGTTTAGAAAACTAGTCCCATCCGAATAGGGCTTAAGTAGCAGAGGGCTTGTAGGCCGAAGCATGCTGGTATGGCATTCAAAGAATGCAAAAAGTAATGGCAAAAAGCATTGCTGAAAGTGATGACTAAAAGGTAAAGAGTTAAAAGACAGGCATGACTAAAAGCAAAAGTAAAAAAAAAGAAATTGATGGTGACCTGAGTATTTAATTTGGGCTGTGGGACACCTCCCAAATGGTGTCTTAACCAATTAGATATTGTCTTTGCTTCGGGGCATTGTATATTCCTCTTTCCCATTTATAAATCAAATGTTATCTTATCAATCAGGTGATCTGAATTTTCCCGCCCTTGGAGAGTTTAATTTTGGACATGATTCCTATAACAAGAATATGATACATTTGACAAAGAATTGATTGGCAGAAACATTTCAAGCTAGATTCAAACACAGACATGGAAGCTTTAGCCTAAGTTCTGCCAGGAAGACTCAATCACTTCTTCACTAATTGCCTTCATCATTATCCAATCACGTCTTTATACTCCTTTATAAAAGATCATACTTACGCATGTTTGAGTTCGCAGATGCCGACGCGACAACAACCTCCACCCTCCCCACCACCACCAGGATGGTCCTGTCCTTACCTTCCAGGGGGGTCGGCTGTGCCCCTGCCTTCGTCTTCAGGCAGGAAAGGC
>NC_068378.1:213124-235096 GCF_023724105.1 Carassius gibelio
GGGTGAAACTCGTTTTTATCTATATACCTAGCTGCAACTGACCCCAAACTAGCCCCTAAACCTTAACCCTCAAAACTGCTAGCCTTAGCCCCAAACAAAACTGCTAGCCTTAGCCCCACTGACCGTAACCCACTGACCCCTGGCCCCACCGTTTTTAAACGTGCCAGTCCCTAGACTCTGTAAACCTTTATCAACCAGACGCTTCATCAAATTCTGTACAGAAATATCATAAAACTAATATCATATTCTCCAGGATATAACCCTTGGCTTCTCGGTCGCCCTCTCCTGGATAAAACTGTGAATAGCCATGTGTAAAAAACTGATTAGGATTCCAATATTTTAGCAGGATTTGACACTCCAGGCGGAGCTCTTGAGCGGATGACTTCACTCAAAGACATCTTTCCAGTCTAATTTTAATGATGCACTCTCTCTCTCTTTCACAAACACACACGTACACTCCTGTGCACACTCACACGCACGTGTGCACACTCACACGCATATGCAGTCAAAACACACAGACGCACACGAACTGGCTGGAAAACTATTTTTATTCAGGCTAGTGATACCTTGTTCCTAAAAAGACAAATGATTTCACGGGTTATTTCGTTTGGATGTATTTCTTGTTTTTATCGATGACTGGCTTCCTTTTTGTCACGCTTTAGACTGATGTACGGTCACATTGGATTTGAAAACGACATCCTTTCTTCCATAGATCCACGCTACCTGAAAGAAGGCCGCCTTCTGAATCCAACGATACCAGTTATGTGCACATCGGACCTACGCTTCAAAAGATACGGACAGGTAAGCTTTGGCCAATCAGATCGCATATGCTAACGAGGGTGGAATTAATGAGGGTGAAACTCGTTTTTATCTATATACCTAGCTGCAACTGACCCCAAACTAGACCCTAAACCTTAACCCTCAAAACTGCTAGCCTTAGCCCCAAACAAAACTGCTAGCCTTAGCCCCACTGACCGTAACCCACTGACCCCTGGCCCCACCGTTTTTAAACGTGCCAGTCCCTAGACTCTGTATACCTTTATCAACCAGACGCTTCATCAAATTCTGTACAGAAATATCATAAAACTAATATCATATTCTCCAGGATATAACCCTTGGCTTCTCGGTCGCCCTCTCCTGGATAAAACTGTGAATAGCCATGTGTAAAAAACTGATTAGGATTCCAATATTTTAGCAGGATTTGACACTCCAGGCGGAGCTCTTGAGCGGATGACTTCACTCAAAGACATCTTTCCAGTCTAATTTTAATGATGCACTCTCTCTCTCTTTCACAAACACACACGTACACTCCTGTGCACACTCACACGCACGTGTGCACACTCACACGCATATGCAGTCAAAACACACAGACGCACACGAACTGGCTGGAAAACTATTTTTATTCAGGCTAGTGATACCTTGTTCCTAAAAAGACAAATGATTTCACGGGTTATTTCGTTTGGATGTATTTCTTGTTTTTATCGATGACTGGCTTCCTTTTTGTCACGCTTTAGACTGATGTACGGTCACATTGGATTTGAAAACGACATCCTTTCTTCCATAGATCCACGCTACCTGAAAGAAGGCCGCCTTCTGAATCCAACGATACCAGTTATGTGCACATCGGACCTACGCTTCAAAAGATACGGACAGGTAAGCTTTGGCCAATCAGATCGCATATGCTAACGAGGGTGGAATTAATGAGGGTGAAACTCGTTTTTATCTATATACCTAGCTGCAACTGACCCCAAACTAGACCCTAAACCTTAACCCTCAAAACTGCTAGCCTTAGCCCCAAACAAAACTGCTAGCCTTAGCCCCACTGACCGTAACCCACTGACCCCTGGCCCCACCGTTTTTAAACGTGCCAGTCCCTAGACTCTGTATACCTTTATCAACCAGACGCTTCATCAAATTCTGTACAGAAATATCATAAAACTAATATCATATTCTCCAGGATATAACCCTTGGCTTCTCGGTCGCCCTCTCCTGGATAAAACTGTGAATAGCCATGTGTAAAAAACTGATTAGGATTCCAATATTTTAGCAGGATTTGACACTCCAGGCGGAGCTCTTGAGCGGATGACTTCACTCAAAGACATCTTTCCAGTCTAATTTTAATGATGCACTCTCTCTCTCTTTCACAAACACACACGTACACTCCTGTGCACACTCACACGCACGTGTGCACACTCACACGCATATGCAGTCAAAACACACAGACGCACACGAACTGGCTGGAAAACTATTTTTATTCAGGCTAGTGATACCTTGTTCCTAAAAAGACAAATGATTTCACGGGTTATTTCGTTTGGATGTATTTCTTGTTTTTATCGATGACTGGCTTCCTTTTTGTCACGCTTTAGACTGATGTACGGTCACATTGGATTTGAAAACGACATCCTTTCTTCCATAGATCCACGCTACCTGAAAGAAGGCCGCCTTCTGAATCCAACGATACCAGTTATGTGCACATCGGACCTACGCTTCAAAAGATACGGACAGGTAAGCTTTGGCCAATCAGATCGCATATGCTAACGAGGGTGGAATTAATGAGGGTGAAACTCGTTTTTATCTATATACCTAGCTGCAACTGACCCCAAACTAGCCCCTAAACCTTAACCCTCAAAACTGCTAGCCTTAGCCCCAAACAAAACTGCTAGCCTTAGCCCCACTGACCGTAACCCACTGACCCCTGGCCCCACCGTTTTTAAACGTGCCAGTCCCTAGACTCTGTAAACCTTTATCAACCAGACGCTTCATCAAATTCTGTACAGAAATATCATAAAACTAATATCATATTCTCCAGGATATAACCCTTGGCTTCTCGGTCGCCCTCTCCTGGATAAAACTGTGAATAGCCATGTGTAAAAAACTGATTAGGATTCCAATATTTTAGCAGGATTTGACACTCCAGGCGGAGCTCTTGAGCGGATGACTTCACTCAAAGACATCTTTCCAGTCTAATTTTAATGATGCACTCTCTCTCTCTTTCACAAACACACACATACACTCCTGTGCACACTCACACGCACGTGTGCACACTCACACGCATATGCAGTCAAAACACACAGACGCACACGAACTGGCTGGAAAACTATTTTTATTCAGGCTAGTGATACCTTGTTCCTAAAAAGACAAATGATTTCACGGGTTATTTCGTTTGGATGTATTTCTTGTTTTTATCGATGACTGGCTTCCTTTTTGTCACGCTTTAGACTGATGTACGGTCACATTGGATTTGAAAACGACATCCTTTCTTCCATAGATCCACGCTACCTGAAAGAAGGCCGCCTTCTGAATCCAACGATACCAGTTATGTGCACATCGGACGTACGCTTCAAAAGATACGGACAGGTAAGCTTTGGCCAATCAGATCGCATATGCTAACGAGGGTGGAATTAATGAGGGTGAAACTCGTTTTTATCTATATACCTAGCTGCAACTGACCCCAAACTAGCCCCTAAACCTTAACCCTCAAAACTGCTAGCCTTAGCCCCAAACAAAACTGCTAGCCTTAGCCCCACTGACCGTAACCCACTGACCCCTGGCCCCACCGTTTTTAAACGTGCCAGTCCCTAGACTCTGTAAACCTTTATCAACCAGACGCTTCATCAAATTCTGTACAGAAATATCATAAAACTAATATCATATTCTCCAGGATATAACCCTTGGCTTCTCGGTCGCCCTCTCCTGGATAAAACTGTGAATAGCCATGTGTAAAAAACTGATTAGGATTCCAATATTTTAGCAGGATTTGACACTCCAGGCGGAGCTCTTGAGCGGATGACTTCACTCAAAGACATCTTTCCAGTCTAATTTTAATGATGCACTCTCTCTCTCTTTCACAAACACACACGTACACTCCTGTGCACACTCACACGCACGTGTGCACACTCACACGCATATGCAGTCAAAACACACAGACGCACACGAACTGGCTGGAAAACTATTTTTATTCAGGCTAGTGATACCTTGTTCCTAAAAAGACAAATGATTTCACGGGTTATTTCGTTTGGATGTATTTCTTGTTTTTATCGATGACTGGCTTCCTTTTTGTCACGCTTTAGACTGATGTACGGTCACATTGGATTTGAAAACGACATCCTTTCTTCCATAGATCCACGCTACCTGAAAGAAGGCCGCCTTCTGAATCCAACGATACCGGTTATGTGCACATCGGACCTACGCTTCAAAAGATACGGACAGGTAAGCTTTGGCCAATCAGATCGCATATGCTAACGAGGGTGGAATTAATGAGGGTGAAACTCGTTTTTATCTATATACCTAGCTGCAACTGACCCCAAACTAGCCCCTAAACCTTAACCCTCAAAACTGCTAGCCTTAGCCCCAAACAAAACTGCTAGCCTTAGCCCCACTGACCGTAACCCACTGACCCCTGGCCCCACCGTTTTTAAACGTGCCAGTCCCTAGACTCTGTAAACCTTTATCAACCAGACGCTTCATCAAATTCTGTACAGAAATATCATAAAACTAATATCATATTCTCCAGGATATAACCCTTGGCTTCTCGGTCGCCCTCTCCTGGATAAAACTGTGAATAGCCATGTGTAAAAAACTGATTAGGATTCCAATATTTTAGCAGGATTTGACACTCCAGGCGGAGCTCTTGAGCGGATGACTTCACTCAAAGACATCTTTCCAGTCTAATTTTAATGATGCACTCTCTCTCTCTTTCACAAACACACACGTACACTCCTGTGCACACTCACACGCACGTGTGCACACTCACACGCATATGCAGTCAAAACACACAGACGCACACGAACTGGCTGGAAAACTATTTTTATTCAGGCTAGTGATACCTTGTTCCTAAAAAGACAAATGATTTCACGGGTTATTTCGTTTGGATGTATTTCTTGTTTTTATCGATGACTGGCTTCCTTTTTGTCACGCTTTAGACTGATGTACGGTCACATTGGATTTGAAAACGACATCCTTTCTTCCATAGATCCACGCTACCTGAAAGAAGGCCGCCTTCTGAATCCAACGATACCGGTTATGTGCACATCGGACCTACGCTTCAAAAGATACGGACAGGTAAGCTTTGGCCAATCAGATCGCATATGCTAACGAGGGTGGAATTAATGAGGGTGAAACTCGTTTTTATCTATATACCTAGCTGCAACTGACCCCAAACTAGCCCCTAAACCTTAACCCTCAAAACTGCTAGCCTTAGCCCCAAACAAAACTGCTAGCCTTAGCCCCACTGACCGTAACCCACTGACCCCTGGCCCCACCGTTTTTAAACGTGCCAGTCCCTAGACTCTGTAAACCTTTATCAACCAGACGCTTCATCAAATTCTGTACAGAAATATCATAAAACTAATATCATATTCTCCAGGATATAACCCTTGGCTTCTCGGTCGCCCTCTCCTGGATAAAACTGTGAATAGCCATGTGTAAAAAACTGATTAGGATTCCAATATTTTAGCAGGATTTGACACTCCAGGCGGAGCTCTTGAGCGGATGACTTCACTCAAAGACATCTTTCCAGTCTAATTTTAATGATGCACTCTCTCTCTCTTTCACAAACACACACGTACACTCCTGTGCACACTCACACGCACGTGTGCACACTCACACGCATATGCAGTCAAAACACACAGACGCACACGAACTGGCTGGAAAACTATTTTTATTCAGGCTAGTGATACCTTGTTCCTAAAAAGACAAATGATTTCACGGGTTATTTCGTTTGGATGTATTTCTTGTTTTTATCGATGACTGGCTTCCTTTTTGTCACGCTTTAGACTGATGTACGGTCACATTGGATTTGAAAACGACATCCTTTCTTCCATAGATCCACGCTACCTGAAAGAAGGCCGCCTTCTGAATCCAACGATACCAGTTATGTGCACATCGGACCTACGCTTCAAAAGATACGGACAGGTAAGCTTTGGCCAATCAGATCGCATATGCTAACGAGGGTGGAATTAATGAGGGTGAAACTCGTTTTTATCTATATACCTAGCTGCAACTGACCCCAAACTAGCCCCTAAACCTTAACCCTCAAAACTGCTAGCCTTAGCCCCAAACAAAACTGCTAGCCTTAGCCCCACTGACCGTAACCCACTGACCCCTGGCCCCACCGTTTTTAAACGTGCCAGTCCCTAGACTCTGTAAACCTTTATCAACCAGACGCTTCATCAAATTCTGTACAGAAATATCATAAAACTAATATCATATTCTCCAGGATATAACCCTTGGCTTCTCGGTCGCCCTCTCCTGGATAAAACTGTGAATAGCCATGTGTAAAAAACTGATTAGGATTCCAATATTTTAGCAGGATTTGACACTCCAGGCGGAGCTCTTGAGCGGATGACTTCACTCAAAGACATCTTTCCAGTCTAATTTTAATGATGCACTCTCTCTCTCTTTCACAAACACACACGTACACTCCTGTGCACACTCACACGCACGTGTGCACACTCACACGCATATGCAGTCAAAACACACAGACGCACACGAACTGGCTGGAAAACTATTTTTATTCAGGCTAGTGATACCTTGTTCCTAAAAAGACAAATGATTTCACGGGTTATTTCGTTTGGATGTATTTCTTGTTTTTATCGATGACTGGCTTCCTTTTTGTCACGCTTTAGACTGATGTACGGTCACATTGGATTTGAAAACGACATCCTTTCTTCCATAGATCCACGCTACCTGAAAGAAGGCCGCCTTCTGAATCCAACGATACCAGTTATGTGCACATCGGACCTACGCTTCAAAAGATACGGACAGGTAAGCTTTGGCCAATCAGATCGCATATGCTAACGAGGGTGGAATTAATGAGGGTGAAACTCGTTTTTATCTATATACCTAGCTGCAACTGACCCCAAACTAGCCCCTAAACCTTAACCCTCAAAACTGCTAGCCTTAGCCCCAAACAAAACTGCTAGCCTTAGCCCCACTGACCGTAACCCACTGACCCCTGGCCCCACCGTTTTTAAACGTGCCAGTCCCTAGACTCTGTAAACCTTTATCAACCAGACGCTTCATCAAATTCTGTACAGAAATATCATAAAACTAATATCATATTCTCCAGGATATAACCCTTGGCTTCTCGGTCGCCCTCTCCTGGATAAAACTGTGAATAGCCATGTGTAAAAAACTGATTAGGATTCCAATATTTTAGCAGGATTTGACACTCCAGGCGGAGCTCTTGAGCGGATGACTTCACTCAAAGACATCTTTCCAGTCTAATTTTAATGATGCACTCTCTCTCTCTTTCACAAACACACACGTACACTCCTGTGCACACTCACACGCACGTGTGCACACTCACACGCATATGCAGTCAAAACACACAGACGCACACGAACTGGCTGGAAAACTATTTTTATTCAGGCTAGTGATACCTTGTTCCTAAAAAGACAAATGATTTCACGGGTTATTTCGTTTGGATGTATTTCTTGTTTTTATCGATGACTGGCTTCCTTTTTGTCACGCTTTAGACTGATGTACGGTCACATTGGATTTGAAAACGACATCCTTTCTTCCATAGATCCACGCTACCTGAAAGAAGGCCGCCTTCTGAATCCAACGATACCGGTTATGTGCACATCGGACCTACGCTTCAAAAGATACGGACAGGTAAGCTTTGGCCAATCAGATCGCATATGCTAACGAGGGTGGAATTAATGAGGGTGAAACTCGTTTTTATCTATATACCTAGCTGCAACTGACCCCAAACTAGCCCCTAAACCTTAACCCTCAAAACTGCTAGCCTTAGCCCCAAACAAAACTGCTAGCCTTAGCCCCACTGACCGTAACCCACTGACCCCTGGCCCCACCGTTTTTAAACGTGCCAGTCCCTAGACTCTGTAAACCTTTATCAACCAGACGCTTCATCAAATTCTGTACAGAAATATCATAAAACTAATATCATATTCTCCAGGATATAACCCTTGGCTTCTCGGTCGCCCTCTCCTGGATAAAACTGTGAATAGCCATGTGTAAAAAACTGATTAGGATTCCAATATTTTAGCAGGATTTGACACTCCAGGCGGAGCTCTTGAGCGGATGACTTCACTCAAAGACATCTTTCCAGTCTAATTTTAATGATGCACTCTCTCTCTCTTTCACAAACACACACGTACACTCCTGTGCACACTCACACGCACGTGTGCACACTCACACGCATATGCAGTCAAAACACACAGACGCACACGAACTGGCTGGAAAACTATTTTTATTCAGGCTAGTGATACCTTGTTCCTAAAAAGACAAATGATTTCACGGGTTATTTCGTTTGGATGTATTTCTTGTTTTTATCGATGACTGGCTTCCTTTTTGTCACGCTTTAGACTGATGTACGGTCACATTGGATTTGAAAACGACATCCTTTCTTCCATAGATCCACGCTACCTGAAAGAAGGCCGCCTTCTGAATCCAACGATACCGGTTATGTGCACATCGGACCTACGCTTCAAAAGATACGGACAGGTAAGCTTTGGCCAATCAGATCGCATATGCTAACGAGGGTGGAATTAATGAGGGTGAAACTCGTTTTTATCTATATACCTAGCTGCAACTGACCCCAAACTAGCCCCTAAACCTTAACCCTCAAAACTGCTAGCCTTAGCCCCAAACAAAACTGCTAGCCTTAGCCCCACTGACCGTAACCCACTGACCCCTGGCCCCACCGTTTTTAAACGTGCCAGTCCCTAGACTCTGTAAACCTTTATCAACCAGACGCTTCATCAAATTCTGTACAGAAATATCATAAAACTAATATCATATTCTCCAGGATATAACCCTTGGCTTCTCGGTCGCCCTCTCCTGGATAAAACTGTGAATAGCCATGTGTAAAAAACTGATTAGGATTCCAATATTTTAGCAGGATTTGACACTCCAGGCGGAGCTCTTGAGCGGATGACTTCACTCAAAGACATCTTTCCAGTCTAATTTTAATGATGCACTCTCTCTCTCTTTCACAAACACACACGTACACTCCTGTGCACACTCACACGCACGTGTGCACACTCACACGCATATGCAGTCAAAACACACAGACGCACACGAACTGGCTGGAAAACTATTTTTATTCAGGCTAGTGATACCTTGTTCCTAAAAAGACAAATGATTTCACGGGTTATTTCGTTTGGATGTATTTCTTGTTTTTATCGATGACTGGCTTCCTTTTTGTCACGCTTTAGACTGATGTACGGTCACATTGGATTTGAAAACGACATCCTTTCTTCCATAGATCCACGCTACCTGAAAGAAGGCCGCCTTCTGAATCCAACGATACCAGTTATGTGCACATCGGACCTACGCTTCAAAAGATACGGACAGGTAAGCTTTGGCCAATCAGATCGCATATGCTAACGAGGGTGGAATTAATGAGGGTGAAACTCGTTTTTATCTATATACCTAGCTGCAACTGACCCCAAACTAGCCCCTAAACCTTAACCCTCAAAACTGCTAGCCTTAGCCCCAAACAAAACTGCTAGCCTTAGCCCCACTGACCGTAACCCACTGACCCCTGGCCCCACCGTTTTTAAACGTGCCAGTCCCTAGACTCTGTAAACCTTTATCAACCAGACGCTTCATCAAATTCTGTACAGAAATATCATAAAACTAATATCATATTCTCCAGGATATAACCCTTGGCTTCTCGGTCGCCCTCTCCTGGATAAAACTGTGAATAGCCATGTGTAAAAAACTGATTAGGATTCCAATATTTTAGCAGGATTTGACACTCCAGGCGGAGCTCTTGAGCGGATGACTTCACTCAAAGACATCTTTCCAGTCTAATTTTAATGATGCACTCTCTCTCTCTTTCACAAACACACACGTACACTCCTGTGCACACTCACACGCACGTGTGCACACTCACACGCATATGCAGTCAAAACACACAGACGCACACGAACTGGCTGGAAAACTATTTTTATTCAGGCTAGTGATACCTTGTTCCTAAAAAGACAAATGATTTCACGGGTTATTTCGTTTGGATGTATTTCTTGTTTTTATCGATGACTGGCTTCCTTTTTGTCACGCTTTAGACTGATGTACGGTCACATTGGATTTGAAAACGACATCCTTTCTTCCATAGATCCACGCTACCTGAAAGAAGGCCGCCTTCTGAATCCAACGATACCGGTTATGTGCACATCGGACCTACGCTTCAAAAGATACGGACAGGTAAGCTTTGGCCAATCAGATCGCATATGCTAACGAGGGTGGAATTAATGAGGGTGAAACTCGTTTTTATCTATATACCTAGCTGCAACTGACCCCAAACTAGCCCCTAAACCTTAACCCTCAAAACTGCTAGCCTTAGCCCCAAACAAAACTGCTAGCCTTAGCCCCACTGACCGTAACCCACTGACCCCTGGCCCCACCGTTTTTAAACGTGCCAGTCCCTAGACTCTGTAAACCTTTATCAACCAGACGCTTCATCAAATTCTGTACAGAAATATCATAAAACTAATATCATATTCTCCAGGATATAACCCTTGGCTTCTCGGTCGCCCTCTCCTGGATAAAACTGTGAATAGCCATGTGTAAAAAACTGATTAGGATTCCAATATTTTAGCAGGATTTGACACTCCAGGCGGAGCTCTTGAGCGGATGACTTCACTCAAAGACATCTTTCCAGTCTAATTTTAATGATGCACTCTCTCTCTCTTTCACAAACACACACGTACACTCCTGTGCACACTCACACGCACGTGTGCACACTCACACGCATATGCAGTCAAAACACACAGACGCACACGAACTGGCTGGAAAACTATTTTTATTCAGGCTAGTGATACCTTGTTCCTAAAAAGACAAATGATTTCACGGGTTATTTCGTTTGGATGTATTTCTTGTTTTTATCGATGACTGGCTTCCTTTTTGTCACGCTTTAGACTGATGTACGGTCACATTGGATTTGAAAACGACATCCTTTCTTCCATAGATCCACGCTACCTGAAAGAAGGCCGCCTTCTGAATCCAACGATACCGGTTATGTGCACATCGGACCTACGCTTCAAAAGATACGGACAGGTAAGCTTTGGCCAATCAGATCGCATATGCTAACGAGGGTGGAATTAATGAGGGTGAAACTCGTTTTTATCTATATACCTAGCTGCAACTGACCCCAAACTAGCCCCTAAACCTTAACCCTCAAAACTGCTAGCCTTAGCCCCAAACAAAACTGCTAGCCTTAGCCCCACTGACCGTAACCCACTGACCCCTGGCCCCACCGTTTTTAAACGTGCCAGTCCCTAGACTCTGTAAACCTTTATCAACCAGACGCTTCATCAAATTCTGTACAGAAATATCATAAAACTAATATCATATTCTCCAGGATATAACCCTTGGCTTCTCGGTCGCCCTCTCCTGGATAAAACTGTGAATAGCCATGTGTAAAAAACTGATTAGGATTCCAATATTTTAGCAGGATTTGACACTCCAGGCGGAGCTCTTGAGCGGATGACTTCACTCAAAGACATCTTTCCAGTCTAATTTTAATGATGCACTCTCTCTCTCTTTCACAAACACACACGTACACTCCTGTGCACACTCACACGCACGTGTGCACACTCACACGCATATGCAGTCAAAACACACAGACGCACACGAACTGGCTGGAAAACTATTTTTATTCAGGCTAGTGATACCTTGTTCCTAAAAAGACAAATGATTTCACGGGTTATTTCGTTTGGATGTATTTCTTGTTTTTATCGATGACTGGCTTCCTTTTTGTCACGCTTTAGACTGATGTACGGTCACATTGGATTTGAAAACGACATCCTTTCTTCCATAGATCCACGCTACCTGAAAGAAGGCCGCCTTCTGAATCCAACGATACCAGTTATGTGCACATCGGACCTACGCTTCAAAAGATACGGACAGGTAAGCTTTGGCCAATCAGATCGCATATGCTAACGAGGGTGGAATTAATGAGGGTGAAACTCGTTTTTATCTATATACCTAGCTGCAACTGACCCCAAACTAGCCCCTAAACCTTAACCCTCAAAACTGCTAGCCTTAGCCCCAAACAAAACTGCTAGCCTTAGCCCCACTGACCGTAACCCACTGACCCCTGGCCCCACCGTTTTTAAACGTGCCAGTCCCTAGACTCTGTAAACCTTTATCAACCAGACGCTTCATCAAATTCTGTACAGAAATATCATAAAACTAATATCATATTCTCCAGGATATAACCCTTGGCTTCTCGGTCGCCCTCTCCTGGATAAAACTGTGAATAGCCATGTGTAAAAAACTGATTAGGATTCCAATATTTTAGCAGGATTTGACACTCCAGGCGGAGCTCTTGAGCGGATGACTTCACTCAAAGACATCTTTCCAGTCTAATTTTAATGATGCACTCTCTCTCTCTTTCACAAACACACACGTACACTCCTGTGCACACTCACACGCACGTGTGCACACTCACACGCATATGCAGTCAAAACACACAGACGCACACGAACTGGCTGGAAAACTATTTTTATTCAGGCTAGTGATACCTTGTTCCTAAAAAGACAAATGATTTCACGGGTTATTTCGTTTGGATGTATTTCTTGTTTTTATCGATGACTGGCTTCCTTTTTGTCACGCTTTAGACTGATGTACGGTCACATTGGATTTGAAAACGACATCCTTTCTTCCATAGATCCACGCTACCTGAAAGAAGGCCGCCTTCTGAATCCAACGATACCGGTTATGTGCACATCGGACCTACGCTTCAAAAGATACGGACAGGTAAGCTTTGGCCAATCAGATCGCATATGCTAACGAGGGTGGAATTAATGAGGGTGAAACTCGTTTTTATCTATATACCTAGCTGCAACTGACCCCAAACTAGCCCCTAAACCTTAACCCTCAAAACTGCTAGCCTTAGCCCCAAACAAAACTGCTAGCCTTAGCCCCACTGACCGTAACCCACTGACCCCTGGCCCCACCGTTTTTAAACGTGCCAGTCCCTAGACTCTGTAAACCTTTATCAACCAGACGCTTCATCAAATTCTGTACAGAAATATCATAAAACTAATATCATATTCTCCAGGATATAACCCTTGGCTTCTCGGTCGCCCTCTCCTGGATAAAACTGTGAATAGCCATGTGTAAAAAACTGATTAGGATTCCAATATTTTAGCAGGATTTGACACTCCAGGCGGAGCTCTTGAGCGGATGACTTCACTCAAAGACATCTTTCCAGTCTAATTTTAATGATGCACTCTCTCTCTCTTTCACAAACACACACGTACACTCCTGTGCACACTCACACGCACGTGTGCACACTCACACGCATATGCAGTCAAAACACACAGACGCACACGAACTGGCTGGAAAACTATTTTTATTCAGGCTAGTGATACCTTGTTCCTAAAAAGACAAATGATTTCACGGGTTATTTCGTTTGGATGTATTTCTTGTTTTTATCGATGACTGGCTTCCTTTTTGTCACGCTTTAGACTGATGTACGGTCACATTGGATTTGAAAACGACATCCTTTCTTCCATAGATCCACGCTACCTGAAAGAAGGCCGCCTTCTGAATCCAACGATACCAGTTATGTGCACATCGGACCTACGCTTCAAAAGATACGGACAGGTAAGCTTTGGCCAATCAGATCGCATATGCTAACGAGGGTGGAATTAATGAGGGTGAAACTCGTTTTTATCTATATACCTAGCTGCAACTGACCCCAAACTAGCCCCTAAACCTTAACCCTCAAAACTGCTAGCCTTAGCCCCAAACAAAACTGCTAGCCTTAGCCCCACTGACCGTAACCCACTGACCCCTGGCCCCACCGTTTTTAAACGTGCCAGTCCCTAGACTCTGTAAACCTTTATCAACCAGACGCTTCATCAAATTCTGTACAGAAATATCATAAAACTAATATCATATTCTCCAGGATATAACCCTTGGCTTCTCGGTCGCCCTCTCCTGGATAAAACTGTGAATAGCCATGTGTAAAAAACTGATTAGGATTCCAATATTTTAGCAGGATTTGACACTCCAGGCGGAGCTCTTGAGCGGATGACTTCACTCAAAGACATCTTTCCAGTCTAATTTTAATGATGCACTCTCTCTCTCTTTCACAAACACACACATACACTCCTGTGCACACTCACACGCACGTGTGCACACTCACACGCATATGCAGTCAAAACACACAGACGCACACGAACTGGCTGGAAAACTATTTTTATTCAGGCTAGTGATACCTTGTTCCTAAAAAGACAAATGATTTCACGGGTTATTTCGTTTGGATGTATTTCTTGTTTTTATCGATGACTGGCTTCCTTTTTGTCACGCTTTAGACTGATGTACGGTCACATTGGATTTGAAAACGACATCCTTTCTTCCATAGATCCACGCTACCTGAAAGAAGGCCGCCTTCTGAATCCAACGATACCAGTTATGTGCACATCGGACCTACGCTTCAAAAGATACGGACAGGTAAGCTTTGGCCAATCAGATCGCATATGCTAACGAGGGTGGAATTAATGAGGGTGAAACTCGTTTTTATCTATATACCTAGCTGCAACTGACCCCAAACTAGCCCCTAAACCTTAACCCTCAAAACTGCTAGCCTTAGCCCCAAACAAAACTGCTAGCCTTAGCCCCACTGACCGTAACCCACTGACCCCTGGCCCCACCGTTTTTAAACGTGCCAGTCCCTAGACTCTGTAAACCTTTATCAACCAGACGCTTCATCAAATTCTGTACAGAAATATCATAAAACTAATATCATATTCTCCAGGATATAACCCTTGGCTTCTCGGTCGCCCTCTCCTGGTTCACGAGTTCACCCTTACATCTAATCTGAAGGCAAATAGTAGGCATATTTTGGCGTGCTGTCCTGGGGGAGGGGTCCGGGCCCGGAGCATAGCCCGAACCCAAATAACTCCCCCTATCCCAATTTGGGATAAATAGATTAGAAGTGAGGAGTTGGGGTGGAGGAGGGTTGCCGAAAAACTGTCGTGGGACAGGAGGTAGGAAGACTGGATATATATACGCGTGCGTGCTATAAGATGATTAGCTAAACGAGATGCACCTGTACCAAATTGGATGATTATCTGATCGTGCTTCTCCCGAACTTTGTTAATAAAACCACATTTCACGAGTTCACCCTTACATCTAATCTGAAGGCAAATAGTAGGCATATTTTGGCGTGCTGTCCTGGGGGAGGGGTCCGGGCCCGGAGCATAGCCCGAACCCAAATAACTCCCCAAAAGAAGCTTAAAGCCATAGGACAGCAGCCAGAGAGATAAAATTTAGTTGCCCCCCAAAATATGCGTGTTGGGAAGAAAATGCAGAGCGACCTGGAGAGCCCGTGCAGTGTTCGACGAGAGCTGCGGCTCGCAACGTCTTACCAGCGAGCCCTCCATGCCGCTTATGGGAGGAGCACAATGCCAGATATCAAGAAATGAGGGACTCTTGCTGCCTCCGAAGGGAGCTGCGGCTCTGCTGCACCGGAAGGGAGAGTCCCTCTTGCGGCTGAGTACGAGGCGCGGTTTGTTGCATCTGATGGAGGGCTCTCACTGCGACTGAAGGGAGCCAGCGACTGTATCCCATCGGGAGGGAGATCCCTGGCCGCCATAGAGTATGCAACATAACTCGGACGGGGGGTTCACACTGCGACCGAAGGGAGCCGTGGGTCTGCTGCACCAGAAGGGAGAGCCCCGTCAGATGCTAAATAGGCAATGAGATTCGAGCCGCGGTTTGGCGCGTCGGATGAAGGGCTCCTAATGCAACCGAAGGGAGCCAGCGGCTGTACCCCATCGGGAGGGAGATCCCTAGCCATCGTTGAGCATGCAACATAACTCAGATGGGGGGTTCACACTGCGACCGAAGGGAGCTGTGGGTCTGCTGCACCGGAAGAGGAGCCCTAGTCCGATGCTGAGAAGGCAAAGAGACGCGACTGTTGGAGGGACTCCCGCTGCATCCGAAGGGAGCTGCGGCTCTGCTGCACCGGAAGGGGGAGTCCCCCATTGCGGGTTTATGGAGGCACGGTTTTTTGCCTCTGAGGGTTCTCCCAGCCTCCGTAGGGGGTTCGCAACTCTGCAGCAGGAGTGCTGCCCCGGAGGGGAGAGCCCTGATTGACGCTAACTAGAATACGACTGTTGGAGGGACTTTTGCTGCGTCCGAAGGGAGCTGCGGCTCTGCTGCACCGGAAAGGCGAGTCCCCCTTGCGATGCGAGGCATGGCTTGATGCGTCTGATGGAGGGCTCTCACTGCGACCGAAGGGAGCCAGCAGCTCTATTCCCCCGGGAGGGAGAACCCTATCCGCCCTTGAGCATGCAACATAACTCAGACGGGGGGTTCACCCTGCGACCGAAGGGAGCCGTGGGTCTGCTGCACCGGAAGGGAGAGCCCCATCAGATGCAGAATAGGCAAGAAGATTCGAGGAACGGTTTGATGCATCGGATGGAGGGCTCCTGCTGCGACCGAAGGGAGCCAGCGGCTGTGTTCCCCCGGGAGGGAGATCCCGGTCCGCCCTTGAGCATGCAACATAACTCAGACGGGGGGTTCACCCTGCGACCGAAGGGAGCCGTGGGTCTGCTGCACCGGTAGGGGAGCCCCGTCCGATACGGAGTAGGCAAGAAAACGCGACTGATGGAGGGACTCTCGCTGCGTCCGAAGGGAGCTGCGGCTCTGCTGCACCGGAAGGGAGAGTCCCCCTTGCGACTGTATAAGCGGCTTAATTTGATGCATCGGATGGAGGGCTGTCACAACGACCGAAGGGGGCCTGTGGCTCTGCTGCACCGGGAGGGATACCCCCATCTGCCGCTGAGCGCGCAGCGCAACTCAATGACAGATGAAAGGCTCACACTGCGACCGAAGGGAGCCACTGCCCAGCTGCACCGGAAGGGAGAGCCCTGTCCGATGCTGAAATAGGCAAGGAGATTGTAACGATGGCTGGAGGGCCCTTACTTTGGCCGAAGAAACGATAACTGAGAGGCTTCTATTATTCAAGTACACAACATGATTTAAGGAGGAATATATAATTTTTTTTTTTTTTTTTTTTTTTTTTTTTTTTTTTTTTAAATGTCTGATGAACAACAACCGAGGGCATCTATCGGATTATGTGAGAGGCCCCTTTTGAGCTGCTTAAGATTAGGGCTGAAACGATTCCTCGAGTAACGCGATTACAAAAAATGATGTAGGCAAATTCCTCTGCTTCGAAGCCTCTTTTAATTTATTCTAAATCTCACGTCGGGTTCTTTCGCAATGAATTTTTTTTTTTTTTTTTTTTTTTTTTTTTTTTTTTGAATGAATTAATCAAAATAGGTAATTGCACTTACATCCGATTCACGAATTAATATCTCTAAATATTAAGACGGAACAGTGTTTAAATGTAAATCCTGCATGTTCTGTGTGTCTCTGTTAATGAATGGAGCAGGAGCGCGACTTCCTTTTTCACACACACACTGAAGCGCGCATTACTCTCACGGTAATTTCTGCGTCTGCTGTCTCACTAAATGAGGACTTGAACACATGAACAACATCTCCAGAACTGCTCTGACAGTCAGTTCATGAGCATTTGACTTTAAGTAAAACTGGCGTCACATCACATACACAGAACTGAAAAGGTACGTCAACCCGACTAAATAAAGGTCCGGGGTCCTGACATTTTATCCTACCCATCAGATTTACTGTGCATGCGCACATCAGTATAATTAAGCAACAACACATTTTGTTACTCGATAAATTTTTTTTTTTTTTTTTTTTTTTTTTTTTTTTTTTTTTTTTTAAACCAGAGTCGTTGATGAAATGAGGGTCCATCGTGAATTTAGATTGGGCGTTCCGGAGTTAGACAAAAGCGAGCCTGATGAGGTTGAATTGGAGAATGGACATAAAATATATATTTTTATTTATTTATTTATTTATTTATTTATTTATTTATTTTTGAGGCTCTTGCGGCAGTAGGGAAGGATGGAAAGGGCTCCTGCGGGAGCAGACACTGCTATGGCAGTGGTGAAATATAGGTAGAGGCTCCTGCGGGAGCAGACACTGCTGCGGCAGTGGTGAAATATAGGTAGAGGCTCCTGCGGGAGCAGACACTGCTGCGGCAGTGAGGAAAAAACAGAAAAGGCTCCTGCAGGAGCGGACAATACTGCGGCGGTGGGGAGATATAGAGAAGGCTCCTGCAGGAGCGGACAATACTGCGGCGGTGGGGAGATATAGAGAAGGCTCCTGCGGGAGCGGACAATGCTGCGGCGGTGGGGAGATACAGAGAAAGCTCCTGCGGAAGGATGGCTGAAGTGAGGATTGACCATTACAGATAGATAGGGCATGTTAGGAGAGTTAGCTATGGTAGATTAGGAGTTTTAGTGAAAGGGGATGAGCTGGCGTTAGAGGGGTTGGCTGAAGAGGGTTCGAGATAGATATATAAATAAATAAAATAATCGGCCTGACCAATAATAGGTCTTGGTACCCTCTGCCTTCTGGCAAATCTGGAGCTGGAGGCCACTGAACAGAAAAATGGTTAGTAGCATGAGGGAGCGGAAGAGTTGAGGGCGCGTTTACGAATGGAGGCGGCCTCACGTTTGCTTCAGCTGCTGTAGCTGTGGGTCGTGGGAAGGGGCTGGGGTGTGTGATGTCTTGAAGAACCTGTGTAGCCTGCACTGCTAGCAGAAGTAACAGGATGGAAATACTGAGATGTGCAGGCCCGTGTTGCAAGTAAAAGTAGCTTCATGCTTGCTTTGGCTGCTGTAGTTGTTGGCTGATTTGACAATAGCTCAAACCTTGTCTGAATTAATACAGTCCTGTTGGAAAAGTATCTTTTCCTCTTGTTTTGGCCTTCGGGCCCTTTTAAACAGCCTCCGGAGCAGATAAATTTGGGATGCTGTTTTCCTGTTGTAGTATGGACTGTGAAAATAGAGGCTTTGAAACAATGTAGCATGTTTAGTTTTATAAACCATTGTACCAATAGACATGTCTATAGCAGTAACGTTAATTGCAGTAATTCAAATTCAAGCCGTTTCTAAAGACATTTACTTTGCATGCTTTTCATATAACAGTCCTAAAAAGACGATAGAAAATTTACTCACACTTGTTGTTCTGCAGCCAAACACGAGGCAGTAGCGTGAAAAATTCTGAATAATCATGCCAGTAAATGGTGAAATATGTCCCTAAATAATTGATCCTGCCGGAATGATTGCATGAAACTTGTGTCTGTATCATCTCAGTGAGGTTTAAACATGCACAGTAAAGCAAATGTAATGTCTTTAGACATTTCGGTGTGGATGACAACTCTGCAAAAAGCCTTTGCTTCGTGGTTAAAAAGTGGCATCGTCATCGGACGGAGTTAAGTCATAACGCCATTTAACAAATTTTGGCGTCTTCATAAGCGCATTCTATATATAACGTCTATTTAAATTGTTCAGATGAGCAAATCACGAGGTTTTCTTGCATGATTAGCATTTTAATTGTTTGGTCAGACGGTTCATATATTGATCTATATATTCACGTTCATAAATCGGGGATTAAACGTGGAATTTATCTTTTGTATGCTAAATATGTAAACAATATGTGCACAGTACCTATAACTGCGCTTTACATTTTGCAAGATTGACATGCTAAATGGCTAACTGACCCGGTTTACTCTCATCTTAACAAAATTGATAAGAGTTCCTTGCGTTTACGAACGACATGTATCTGTTTAATCAACTCGACATGTATACCGGTTTAGTCCTTTCGTTCACGAATGAGAGCTCTCGATCTCTGAGACTCATATGAAACTCGCTCATTGTGGATGACAACTCTGAAAAATTCTTCATGAATGAGTGTAAACCGAGAGCGATTCGTTCGCCTAGAAGATTCATTCGAAAAAACGATTCTTTCACGAACGACATGCCACTACAACAACGCGCGGTCTTCGCCGCTAGTGGAGGCAGCATCGAACTGCGCCACGGCTGAAAAAGCGAGAGAGGTTTACTGCGGGGAGAACTGGAGCACGGCTGCGATCCAGCATTATAATAGAGCCCGGTCCTGGCGAGAAAATCGTGTTGCCGAGTGAGGCGAGCTCAAGGATTTGCACGAGCTTTTGGCCACAACGTGTGGCTTGGCGAGAAGAGCAGCTGACCGATGACGCTTGTTGGTGTTCGGCGGATAGATATCTTCGTCGGAAGGAAGATTGGGCCTGTGATAAGAAGACGGACAGCGCGAACCGAATGCTGACAGACGGTCTATGCCGAAAAACTGTCGTGGGACAGGAGGTAGGAAGACTGGATATATATACGCGTGCGTGCTATAAGATGATTAGCTAAACGAGATGCACCTGTACCAAATTGGATGATTATCTGATCGTGCTTCTCCCGAACTTTGTTAATAAAACCACATATAAAACTGTGAATAGCCATGTGTAAAAAACTGATTAGGATTCCAATATTTTAGCAGGATTTGACACTCCAGGCGGAGCTCTTGAGCGGATGACTTCACTCAAAGACATCTTTCCAGTCTAATTTTAATGATGCACTCTCTCTCTCTTTCACAAACACACACATACACTCCTGTGCACACTCACACGCACGTGTGCACACTCACACGCATATGCAGTCAAAACACACAGACGCACACGAACTGGCTGGAAAACTATTTTTATTCAGGCTAGTGATACCTTGTTCCTAAAAAGACAAATGATTTCACGGGTTATTTCGTTTGGATGTATTTCTTGTTTTTATCGATGACTGGCTTCCTTTTTGTCACGCTTTAGACTGATGTACGGTCACATTGGATTTGAAAACGACATCCTTTCTTCCATAGATCCACGCTACCTGAAAGAAGGCCGCCTTCTGAATCCAACGATACCAGTTATGTGCACATCGGACCTACGCTTCAAAAGATACGGACAGGTAAGCTTTGGCCAATCAGATCGCATATGCTAACGAGGGTGGAATTAATGAGGGTGAAACTCGTTTTTATCTATATACCTAGCTGCAACTGACCCCAAACTAGCCCCTAAACCTTAACCCTCAAAACTGCTAGCCTTAGCCCCAAACAAAACTGCTAGCCTTAGCCCCACTGACCGTAACCCACTGACCCCTGGCCCCACCGTTTTTAAACGTGCCAGTCCCTAGACTCTGTAAACCTTTATCAACCAGACGCTTCATCAAATTCTGTACAGAAATATCATAAAACTAATATCATATTCTCCAGGATATAACCCTTGGCTTCTCGGTCGCCCTCTCCTGGATAAAACTGTGAATAGCCATGTGTAAAAAACTGATTAGGATTCCAATATTTTAGCAGGATTTGACACTCCAGGCGGAGCTCTTGAGCGGATGACTTCACTCAAAGACATCTTTCCAGTCTAATTTTAATGATGCACTCTCTCTCTCTTTCACAAACACACACATACACTCCTGTGCACACTCACACGCACGTGTGCACACTCACACGCATATGCAGTCAAAACACACAGACGCACACGAACTGGCTGGAAAACTATTTTTATTCAGGCTAGTGATACCTTGTTCCTAAAAAGACAAATGATTTCACGGGTTATTTCGTTTGGATGTATTTCTTGTTTTTATCGATGACTGGCTTCCTTTTTGTCACGCTTTAGACTGATGTACGGTCACATTGGATTTGAAAACGACATCCTTTCTTCCATAGATCCACGCTACCTGAAAGAAGGCCGCCTTCTGAATCCAACGATACCAGTTATGTGCACATCGGACCTACGCTTCAAAAGATACGGACAGGTAAGCTTTGGCCAATCAGATCGCATATGCTAACGAGGGTGGAATTAATGAGGGTGAAACTCGTTTTTATCTATATACCTAGCTGCAACTGACCCCAAACTAGCCCCTAAACCTTAACCCTCAAAACTGCTAGCCTTAGCCCCAAACAAAACTGCTAGCCTTAGCCCCACTGACCGTAACCCACTGACCCCTGGCCCCACCGTTTTTAAACGTGCCAGTCCCTAGACTCTGTAAACCTTTATCAACCAGACGCTTCATCAAATTCTGTACAGAAATATCATAAAAC
>NC_068378.1:235596-257481 GCF_023724105.1 Carassius gibelio
ATGGGAGTGATGATGGAGATATTTACCTGACAGTTTTCATTGTTGCTGCGATTACAAGATCATATAATAGCTGCTGCTTTCTCCTTCAGATGTATCGTTTACAGTTGTTTTCAAGCAAACTGTTAGAAACAGGACAGCACACATGGAAGTCTCACTGTAGTTTTTATTTGCCATTTATGATGTATTTGTCATTTCATTTCACAGCTAAACCCATTACGTCCCTGCAGCCGTTCGTCCTGGTTGAGGGTGAGTCGTTCCGTCCGGCCGCTGTATGCCGTTCGGTGGCTAAGCCGATGGCAGGCCTCTCCTGGGACACGGAGCTCGCGGGTCAGAGTCAGAACCGTAGCTTAGATAGTGAAGTGGCCTCCATCCAGTTTTCTCTCCACCCTCTCCGTAACATGAACGGGCAGAAGCTGGACTGTCTGGTCTGGCATCCATCGCAAAAAGGCCCAGTGAGGATCTCCAATAACCTTGTAGTACACTGTGAGTCCTGATCTCTTAACACTTATTATAAATGTTTATCAGAAGTGTCTGGGGCATTCCTTTGCCCTTGATTTCTTATTACTATAAAGAAAAAATTTAACATCATCCTGTACAAATTAGCATTCATTGAATTCAGTGCAACAAATACTTTCATTTATACTTATAAAAGTACTTTAAAAATGCAATGTCTTTAATAATACATAATAAAAAAAAATCAATTGTAGTGTTTTATAATTACATTTTCTCTACTAAAAACTAGGGAGAGGAGGAATTATAGCCTTAATTATGTGCTTAATTATCAGTTAATTAAAATATATTTTCTTATTTTGTACATTATAAAATGTTCCTGTGGCTCAGAGGTAGAGCATTCTGTTAGCAGCGCAAGGTTGTGGGTTCAATTCCCAGGGAACTCATATTAGGTAGAAAATGTTAGCCTGAATGCATTGTAAGTCGCTTTGGATAAAAGTGTCTGCTAAATGCATAAATTTAATTTTTTTAATAAAAAATAAATGCTGGGTTAAAAACATCTGGCCACCCAGTTATTGGACAGAACATGTGCTGGGTTATTATTTTGGACTGGGAAACATTTTGACACAAATGCTGGGTTGTTTTATTAAACTCAACTAATAAAAATTACTTGGTTGGAAATTAGAAATCACACCCAAAATTACTAGAGGCAATAGTGATAATCAAAGAGTTAAGATTTATTTATAAGCAAGAACACCCATGGACAAAAATGTAACATTTTAAAGTAACCTCAGACCGCTTCCTCGTGTTTTACTCATAGCTGAATGATGTTGGGATTGATTCCATAACCTCCCCATAAACAAACACTAGTGAGATTGGAGAACATATTTTAACATCAAAATAAATTAAATTCAGTATTATAATGAGTAAAATCAGTTTGTTATATCTCGTCCCTGTATGTTGCGTTGCATAAAATACAGCCCAGTAAAGACATCATAGATGTTTGATCTTTATTTGACTGAAGAAGTGCACTTATTAGGCGGCACTGATGATGCAAAAAAAAAAAAAAAAGAAGAAGCCTATTGTCTGGTTGTTTCATCTGAAGGAAGGGGAGGGGTGTATATTTTCATCTGTCAGTGAGATTGACCCTCTGGGTAACACAAAAACTACTCTACCCTGGAAAAAACAGCCCAACAGGCTCAACCTTGTGGTTGGGTGGAAAAGATAACCAAGCATTTTTTAGAATGTAGTGTTACAGACATTTCTTAAATTGTTTATCAATTTTTGAATTATTTTGATGTCTCTTGACGTCAAACCACTTGCCAGGTTATAAACACAAGCTGCGAGTGTGCTTTCTCTTCAGAAGAATTTTTAATGTTGTCCTTACTGCAGCATGATTGACGTACTATTGCGCCACAAGTTTTATACATCACAGCCTGGATATGACTCAGAATGAGTGAATTTCAAATCTATAGAAAACAATTGTTAATTTCATAATGTAAAAGTAAAACACCTTTCCTATTTGCTCAGCTTGTGAAATTTGAATCTGATTGAGCTGTTGTTTCTCCAACATACTGGATGTAACTTCCCTCAGATGTGTTATGACATGTGAACATCTGTTTATTGTCTTAATCGATACTATGACTACATTGTTTTTCTCTCATTCATCACTACTGCTGCGGTCATAATGTCTTTGCTTTGGTTGATTGTAGGAAAGTGTAGACTCAAAGTCATTATTGAGTCACCATCATGTGTTTAGAAACCATCTGATGTGTCTACTGAGGAACTCGAATGGGAAAATTCTTAAGAATTTCCTGGTTGTTCTTCTTGTTGTTTTTGCCAATTCAGTTACAGTGAATAAGAACTGGAGCTTACGAACATCAAACAGGATGCAAAAACACCATGAACCAAAATGTAGTTTTGTGTTAAAGAATAGCCTTAAATCTATCATCTGTAATAATGACAATGTCTGAGAATGTGCTTTTGAACTTTTCAATGGATCCATTCATCCGGTTCACAGTATTAATCTGAATGATTTATTCACAAATCGGATGGATCTGTTTCTGTTTGCAACTCACTGACTCAATGATCTAGTGCAACAGTTAACATGGAAGAATGGAAGATTATATATGCATCATTTTACGATATTTTATAGCACTTTTTATGTCATTTTTAAAGATTATATATGACTGCATTTAAAAAAAGAAGTTACCAGTGCATTATTTCAATGTGTGTTTGCTTTTGTGTTCCACAGAGGAAAGTCATGTGGGTTTCATTTAATTGCAAAAAATTTTAATAAATCAAACATATGCATGTCTCATAATGCCAATATTAGAGTTTGTACTGTGTCAACAAACGGATCAGGTGAACTTGTTGGTCAAACAGGAAGTTCATCACAAGTTCAAACAAGAGGCTGCAAAGTGAATTAGATGCACCTAATTCTAAAATCTTTTCATTTGTGTGTTCTTGTGTACGTACAGACCCTCCGAATGCACTGATATCTGGCTATGAGGACAACTGGTATGCCGAAATGCAAGAAGCCACGCTGCAGTGCAGCGGTCAAGGAAATCCAGAACCTCAGAGATTCAGCTGGATGAGGTAAAACTCAGTTCACCTGCATCTCTCGATTTGTTTGTTTGTTCATCTCCCTGTAAGCCTGTCTTGTCGGTTAAATTCTGTTTCGCTTGGCTTCTCTATCAGCATGCCAGAGTAATCTCTAGGTGTGGCCGAGAAGGTTGTGGCCTAAATCATGAGTGAATTTTTAATCTACTTTATCAGATAGATAGGAATACTGACACTGAGAGGTCATTGAAATACACAACAGTTGTTTTTGCATTCGTGAACAATAATTAATCACAGCCACACACCTATTTTTCTGCATTTTTCAGTACAAGTGACTAAGGGGTGTAGACATGGACATTTAGATGATCACGCAATTCCTGAGACAAACATTCTCTGGTTTCCTCCTCCTCTCTGTATCGAGTGGGGAAACCTGTTTTCTGGCTGCTCGGTGTGAATGCAAAGCAAATGAAGTAACTGTGGCCTGGCGTCGTGTTGCAACTTGCGCAGCAAACCGACTGAGTGCATTTTCACACGGAGGGAGAAAGCGGGGGATGAGAAATGGCTGGTGAGGGGGAGATGAGTAGGTTTAGGATGATGGTGTCAGGAGAATTTGCCTGCGTGCTTGTGTGTGTCATCGGATGAGTCCTACCACTGTCCTCATGCAAATTGGACTGTGCTGTATGAAAAACATGTAACTTATAGTTCCTGGTAAAAGCTCTGGACAAAGTTCTTATTGTCTATGGAAAGACTGAATGGGCCTATTTGTGGTTTTAGCTAAATAAATAGGCTTGTCAGCTTTTAATACGGGGGAGAAATGCACTTGGCAGAACTTAAAACTACAAATCTGGCAGGTGCCAACATAGGGAGTTTGCTTGACAGCCATCATTCTTAAGTATGATGCAAGGTAAACAAAACAAAGCACTTACCTAGACTACATTTAATTCAGTTGTTTTTTGTTATGCTGTTGCTTGATGTAAAAAAAAACTGGATCTTGATGCAAAACCTACATTTACATTTATGCATTTAGCAGACGCTTTTATCCAAAGCGACTTACATTGCATCCAGGCTATACAATTTGTTTTCTTTTTACCAATATGTGGGATCCTTGGGAACTGAACCCACAACCTTTTGCACTGCTCTACCACTGAGCCACAGGAACTACTAGTTTAAAACAACGTATGAAAATAGTTTTTATTTATTTATTTTTTTACAATACTATTCTGACTGTATTATGGACAAAAAAAATGTTTTGTCATAAAATCACTGATGACCTGTAAGAAATACAGACTAGGAATATTTTAGGTTGAATTCATGAAATAAGTAATTAGTATATATCCAGTTGTTTTTACAGTACAGTTAGAAAGTTTGGGGTCAGTAACACTTGAAAAATGAATATTTTTATTCAGTAATGACACAATTTATTTATCTTAAAAAATAACAGTAAAGACTTTCATGATGTTCTGAAATATTTCTGTTTCGAATAAAGGCTGTTCTTTTGGAATTTCTATTCGAAGTACCCTGAAAAAATGCATCATAGTTTCCACAGAAATATTAAGCAGCACAACTGTTTTCACCATTGATAATAATAAGAAATTTTAATTTAATTTAATTTAATTTAATTTAATTTAAATGTGGACCAGCATATTAGAATGACAGAAGGATCATATGTAGACTACAAAATCGGTCATAAGGGTCGATTTTTTTAATTTATTTATTTATACATAATCTGAAAGCTGAATAAATAAGCTTTCCATTGATGTATGGTTTGTTAGGATAGAACAATATTTGGCTGGAAATCTGGAATCTGTGTGTGCAAAAAAAAAAAAACGTAATATTGGAAACATCGCCTTTAAAGTTCTTGGCAATGTGTATTCCTAATCAACAATTAAGTGTTGATATATTTACGGTAGTAAATTTACAAAATATCTTCATGGAACATGATGTTTACTAATATCCTAATGATTTTTGGCATAAAAGAAAAATGTATAATTTTGACCCATACAATGTTTTGTTGGCTATTTCTACAAATATACCCGTGCTACTTTTGACTGCTTTTGTTCTCCATGTTAAAATTCTGAAGTATCATGTCCTGGTATCATGCACATGTCAGTATTCTGTAAGCATAAATCATTGGTTATGTGAAGAATCCTAGACTATAGATTCTGTTGTTTACAGTTATGTGCTTTGATTGAGGGACTAAATCATATTTCGTTGATCACACAGGAAAGATGAAGCTCTACCCGAAGGTGTGACTATGGAAGGAGGCACTCTGCGCTTTTCCAGACCCCTGAGCTTGACCGATCAAGGAGTTTATGTCTGTACCGCCACCAATGAGGTGGGATCTGGAAAAGCTGAGATTCTAATAAATATATCAGGTGTGTATCCCATTGAAAACTCTTTCGCCCATGTTAAGATGCAATGCACAGTGCTGCCATCTAGTGAAAATAATATGCAACTGCATATCTCATAATCTATCAAATTGAAAGAATAATGAATATTCTGTCACCATTTACTCACCCTCATGTCGTGTCAAACCTGCATGATATAGTTTTTTCTATCTGTGGAATGAAAAAGGAGATGTTAGGCAAGAATGTACAGCCTTTTCCATAAACTGCATTCTCTAAAAGAACAGAAGCACCATAAACAAGTCTGACTCTTTCACACAAACGATGACAGGACTGTTGGAATTGAATGTACAACATCTTGATAAGTTTTTTTTGCATGTTTTTTTCAGAGTCGCCTCCGAAAAACGCATCTGTGAACTATGTGATGATGATTATTATCGCTGGTGTCGCTGCAGTGATTGTTCTCACTCTTATCATAGTGATCATTTCAGTGAAGCGCTACTATAAGCGCAAAAATCAACAACTGGCTATAGAGCTGGTTGCAAAAAAGTAAGAAAATGTGTCTTTCTTTCTAAACATAGAATAATGAACATGACTGGTCTGATTATGAGAATTGGTGTAGTGCACACCTGTACTTCAGTCTGTGTCTGTCTCACTCTCTTTGTAAGGGAGGAAATCAGCACTCTGTCAAGACAAGCCTCAATTAGGAGAGTCAACTCAGGAAGCAACAGATACTCAGTAAGAATACATGTATACACATCAACAAATGATTATTAATAATGCAAGGTTTGGGGTCAGTAGGATTTTTAAAATGTGTTTTAAAAACATCTGTCTCGACACCAAGGCTGTATTTATTTAATCAAAAATGCAGTAAAAACAGTAATATCTCTAAATATTTTTTTAAAATGTCATTTATTTCTGTGATGTTTAAGCTGAATTTTTTTGCATCATTACAGTCTTCATTGTCACATGATCCTTCAGAAATCATTCTAATATGCTGATTTTGCTGCTCAAGAAACATTTCTCATCATAATCAATGTTGGAAATAGATTCACTGCTTAATATTTTTGTGTAAACTTTTTTTTCAGGATTCAATAATGAATACAAAATAACATTATAAATATAAATTATAACATCATAAATAGTAACATTATAAATGTCTTAACATTCTGACTAAAAGTATTACTTTCTGACCCCAAATGTTATGGTAGTGAATGATATGCATGAGTATATACTGAATATATAAAGTTTTATCATTTCAAACTTTATAATCTTCCTTTTATGAAATGTTTTCTTTGACAATTTGAGTGTTTTATTTGTTTACCACTTGTACTATCCTGATAACTGATGTAATGACATTCATATATGTTTTTATTTTAATTATTTTACATATGGCTTATGTATCTAATTTCCTTTTTGGGCAATAGCATTTATGTATACAATCACTGTATATATATTGCAGTAGATTATATCTTCCTCCCACTCATCTCACTCTCTCTGTCTTCTTTTAAAAGGATGATAATAATCCTTTGAGAGCTGAAGGGACGATACGCACAAGTCTCTCTTCACTGGTTTGTTACTCTTTTCATGCATCATTTCAAAAATCACTATATACACCAGTCACATTCTGTAATTGTTCGATATGATACATATATATATACACATACACACACACACACACATAAAAATTCAATTCGTATATTTTCAAAGGATCGTCCTCGCTCCAGGGACAGTCGGTCCACGCTGGGAGGGGTGGACTCACTCGGTCGTCCTGCAATTTATAACACGTCCAGAAGAGGTCGAGACAAAATCATGGACAGAACTGAAAAAGAAACTCGGCTGATGATGGAGTCTTATGAGCAGGACAGTAACTTGTCACAGGTATGAGATCACATACAGAATTGTTGTAAAAGAACACAAAATGGTTTTCTTTTCTTTTTAAACAAATGGTCAGTGAATGAAGGTCTAGTCACATGTTTACACTTGTGTGATACAGGAAACCCAACTTCTTCCTCCTCTCCACCCCTCTTCTTATTCAATGGAGCAGGCTGTTGAAATTGTGCGGTCTCGGAACGGCAGCGCCATTCTCCCAGCGGAGGGGAGGCCGCAGTCAGGAGGAAGTACCAGAGGGGGCAGCAGAGGGCATAATTCGCCCTTAGTATCCATGTACCCGACTCTTACAGATGAGGAAGAGGAAGATTCTGTTAGTCCTACGGATTCAGGAGTCCACAGAGGTTTAATGGAGCCTGATGGATTTGAGAACGGTGGCAGCGATATATCTGAGGCGCTATCCAGTCATTTTGAGCGCACTAATGGCACACTGTGGCCCAAGTCGAAACCCAATAACATCCTGCTCCCAGCCAAGACAAAACTTTTCCTGCCGCATAGCCCAACTATCCACAAAGCTCAGATCGTTTAGAGCATTTATATGGAAACGTCCATATAAACATGGTTTATTTTACAACATAAGGGTGCGTTCCTCTGTAATTTCACTCGACAAAATACTTTGTTTGGACAACCAACCCAAAAATTGATTTTTTTTTTTTTTATGAATTTTTATATGATTACATTCTCAAGGTGGCAAAACCATGGACCAAATGACTATCAGGACATAGTCTGAACTCAAAGCTGAAAAATAGTACCAGAGGTACTAAAACAGTGCCTCAAATAATTGTGTAATCCGGAACTGGGACGCTTGAGTATTATGGGTCACAGCATGTGTTTCAGATGCAGATTAACTGGAATCGGCCAGAGCTGAGCTCCTTTGTGTGACCAACAATGGAATTAAGATCTTTTTTTTTTTTTTTTATTATTGTCATCGCAACCTACGGCTTCACTTGAATTGCTGTTGAGGGAGACAATACTACATGAACTGGTTTTCTGGTCAGTTAATCCTTCACTGTGACCTTTTGACCTTGATGTCTGTAATCCAGAGATGTACAAATGTTTTGATATATATATAGTTTGAATATATGTGTGTGTTATGTATTTTGACAGGAAACTACCCACTGCATGAATAGTATTATGAAGTATTGCATTACCTTGTTTTAAAATGGCTCCTGCATGTCATTGTAGGTGTGACACTGTCATTGTTTACAACATTTATACTTCATACTTCATTATGTACTAGTGCTTTAAATGCATTTTGTTTTAATAAGTGGGCAGTTTTACCGCAAGCTCCTGAGATATTCTTTTGAACTTTCTGTCTAACAAAATATAAAGCCTTGGTTTCCTGATGGTAACTTTGGAGTATTCAGTTCACTGCAGTGCATGGGGGTTATTAAATCAACCCTAATTATACTGCTAATGTTAGATGAATTTTAAAAAACACAATGTTGAATCAGGACATTATTGTTCGGTGCTTTACAGCCTAAATTTAAAGGTGTGTTACCTGATGAAAAAAAAGTACCATATCAGGAATAATTAACACTAAAATGCTACAGTAAAGCTGGGAATACTGTGAAAGTAGCAACCACTGTCAAAAATAAATAAGAATGAATTAATGGAAAATTTTAATAATTTATTATGTTTAACAATATTAACCACAAGTTCAATATCAAGTATTTTGGTGTAAGCTATTACCTTGGTACATTCTTGTAACCTGTCCCTCACCGTGCTTGGCTTCTGCTGCAGGAAATGCATTTAAGAATCATTTTAGGAACGTCTGGTTTGACTTTTATTTTGAATTTCAACACAATGGATCTTAAAGTTCTTTTTGCTCCACTGTCATTCTGCATAGAACTGCATTGCAATTAAAGAACTCAGATTTACTAAAACAGTCTCTAAACGTGGAAGATACTGAAAGAAATATCTGATACCTTGGAAATTATTTATTTTGTATTCAAATACCTTTTAGTCAGGAGGTTCCCTCACAAAAAAGAGAAAAAAAAATTATTAAACGTAAATAGTGTTTTAAATTAGTATATTTTGCAAGTGGACTCCAGTCTAGTACTCCAGTCTAGTACATAGTTCATTGTTTTAAAAATACAATTTTAAATAGTCACAAAGCGCTCAGAACGGGACTTTTATTTCGTCAACAAGGCGTATCCACGTCCATTTTGATGACGTCTCACGGTGGCGAGCTTCACACATTGCTGCTTTTAATTCTAGGCACATTCGCGGAGGAATTTACCATCCATCATCTTTCCTTCTTCAGCGGCGTCGACGCTCTTCCCGATTTATTTTAACTTCACTAGCTGTACGGTTTTGTACAAAATCTATTCTGTCTTTTGAAAATATACAATTGCGCTGAAATTTGTTTTCCCTGATGATATGGATTAATTTGTTGATGCCTACAGAAATTGCCTGGACACAATTGTTCCACCTGACCATGCAGAAAACCCCGGGGATAACAACACACTGCAAGGATTAGTGTAGTTCATAAAGATCGCTGCTTTTTGTATACACATCATATTTTTTTATACCGGAATCGCTTTATTAAATTATAGCCGGTTTTTCTAAGAAAAGGAACAAGGAAGAAAGGAAAGAAGGAAACCCTCAAGCAGAGGTATGTATGTAATGAATGAATGAATGTAAACCAGATCATGTGTCATTCATGTCTTCAGCGCATCTTTGCGTTACATTTGGAATGTGTTTCCGCATTTATGCACTGCCGCCCTTGATTTAATTTAATGTTTCTTAATTTAATTTTGTGAATTGTTTAAAAGCGTAATATTATTACATTATATTATATAGCGTTGTAAAATAATTGTACAAAATTATATTGACTTTTACATTTTTATTTTGTGTGCATGTAAATATATATAGCCTAATATCAAGTGTAAAAAATTATGTCTGTACAAATACACACACACACACACATATATATATATATATATATATATATATATGTGTGTGTGTGTGTGTGTGTGTGTGTGTATCATACAATGTTATAAAGTTGACATCAAATTGGATTCCTGCATAATATTCCATAATATTCCCCCAAATAACAATAATGATATTGTATAACAATTGCTTATTAAACGCAATAGAGTTTATTGAGAATTTTTTGTTAAAATTACAGCTTGAATATTCTATTCAGAAATTAAAATCATTTTAGAAATGTGACTTCATTCTAGTATAAATTGCCTTTTATGATTTACTGACCCATATAGAACACAATAAAGAAAAATGCAGAATTTGCAGTGGATGGAAATATCCCAGGAAAGCTTGCTCCTGGAAAGCACCTTTAGACCACAGTCCACATCTCAAAGCTTTAGGATTAACAAAGTTGTAAGCTATTTATAGTGGGATGTTTACGGTTCATTTTACTCTTAACATGGCTTTATTGATTCTAGTTTTATCACATTAAAAACAGAAGGTTTTTAGGGATGGTTGATTTGTCCAAATATATAGTCAATAGATCTCATTAGAGTGTAAATGTGTAGAGGAAGGTAACCGAAACATCAGACCTTAAATGCTGCTGGTTGGTGGTTTCTGACTGGAGCTGTGTCATGTTCATCCCTGCACAGTCACAGACACGTGAGAGCTACGGCCTTCTCCAGTTTCACTGGACTCTCACTTTTACCTCCAAGCCTTTCTGACCTAATAGCCTAATGGTCAATAGAACTGAAAAATAGATAATAGCACATTTTATATGATGGACCATATTATTGGCAGCAATTTTGAGATTATGGCCAGGGTTTATAAAATTAATTGGAATAATAATAATACTTTTTTATTATTAAAATTTTTATTTTTCATGTTTTTGAAATAAGTCTCTTATGCTCACAAAAAAATTTATTTGAAATATAAATATTTGTGACATTATAAATGTTTATACATATATATATATATTTTCTAAACTTTTTTTCTATACAGTATCTTTTGCACTTTTTGTTGTGACTAATATTTTATTATTTGAATCTTGTTAAAAAGCCAATAATAGCCTTTAAAGCTTGTGTGACAACATGCCCCACTGCTGGGTCATGAAATGAACATGATGCAGTGAACTGTATCTTTATTGTTGGACAATAATTATGGTATTCTTAAATAGCTGCACAGAACATTTCAAAATAAATGTGAGTATAACAAAAACACATGATTGAAGTTTGAACTTAGTGATGTCATTGCACTATTTGCATACTGAACTCTGATTGGTCTTTTTTCTTGCATGTATTTGCACACAGAATTGTAGTTGGGTTTTTGCTCTCCTATTGTTCCTATACAAATAATCATGTCAGTTTAATCTTAAAGTCTGTGTTATTTTATGATTTGCTGACAATTTACTTGCTTTATGTTATACTCATGTAAAAATATGCGGTGACTGATTTATTTAATAGTGACTAACGGTATATGCCACTACTCTTCCCACAGTCATGTCCTTCAGGAGGGGTGTTGTCAGGCAGAGTAAGTTCAGGCATGTGTTTGCCCAGGCTTGGAAGGCTGAGCACTGCCTCGATGATGTCAGAGTATCACGCGTGACATGGGACGGTCCACTGTGCGCCACCAATCCCAAGTTCATTGCTGTTGTCATTGAGGCCGGAGGAGGCGGAGCCTTTCTTGTGTTACCACTCGCCAAGGTTGGCATGCGTTCTCTCGCATTAACAACAACCCTGAGGATTTACAGTTGGTATTTTACATAGGTTTGCATAATCAAATGGTTCTGCTCACATAGTTCCTGTGTCTCCTAATACTAGAGCGGTCGAGTGGACCAGAACACCCCGACCGTGTGCGGTCACGCGGCTCCGGTGCTGGATGTGCAGTGGTGCCCACATGATGACAATGTTATTGCCAGTGCCTCAGAGGACTGCACTGTCAAGGTTTGCTCCTTTCCCTTTAACAAAACCTACCCATCAGTGACTGTCTTATAATTACTGATTGTGTGAATATAGCATCACTGGGCCTTTACATGGTAAATATTATTAGTTCAGTTGAATTTGGCTGTTTTAGCAGTTGGGTAGGTACTGGATTGCAATAATTATCTAAATATTTTCAACCTTTTCAGATGAACTTTAGTTTTTTTTGACTAAACATCCAAACACCAAATATACTCTATGCACAAATACTATATATATTACATTTACATTTATTCATTTAGCAGACGCTTTTATCCAAAGCGACTTACAAATGAGGACAGTGGAAGCAATAAAAAAAAAAAAAAAAATAGCAATGATGTATAAGTGCTATAACAAGTCTCAGTTAGGTTAACACAGTACACGTAGCATGGGCTTTAAAATAATATAATAAATAAAAAGAAAACAGATAGAACAAGAACAGAGCAAGCTAGTGATAGAGGTCACACACACAGATATATATATATATATATATATATAAACTGTATATATGTATATGTGTGTGTGTGTGTGTGTGTGTGTGTGTGTGTGTGTGTGTGCGTGTAAAGACCTTGTGTGTGTGTGTGTGTGTATATATATATATACACACACACACACAGATATATATATATGTATGTGTGTGTGTGTGTTTATATATATTATTATTTCTTTATTTATTAAAATTTTTAAAACAGATAGTTCCGGTTCTTGATTCTGATTGGTTGAGCCACGTTCGAAGCTGTTGTTAATTACACTACAAACATACACCTTTGTTTACTTCTGTGTGTTGCTCGGCAACCACTCTTTTAGAACCACAACTGTTTCTGAAGAACTACGTAAGCTGTGTCTCATTTGAAGGCTGCATACATCATCGGGGAAGTCTAATTTAAGAAAAGTAACCGTTAAGTTGCAAAGTAAAAAATAAATTATAGTATTTTAAAGCTCATAAGGAATAACAGTCAATTTTATTAGGGTTTTTCTTAAATAAGACATCCTCAATAACGTATGCAGCCTTCAAATGCGACCTCCGGAGGACACAGCCTGCGAAATGAGACGCAGCCATTGTTTGGTGGAAGAATGTTGTTTTCATTTATATTATTTAACTTTATGTGATATGTTTTATTTTGTGAAACTTTACTAGGTATATGGAATAACCGTTTTATAAAAGCAATACGCCCCGTGAAGCCGTGGTTTACAGGGAATTTTACAGCAGTAAAGGTTTTTTTTAACAACGCCCCTTAGCTGTTATAAATTCACTGTAAACCATAGCTTCTTAGGGCTTATTGCTTTGATATAAACTACTGCCCAAAGTCTTAAATATTTCGAAAGTCTCTTATTCTCATCAAGGCTGAATTTATTTGATAAAAACAGTGAAAATGTTAATATTGTGGAAGATTTGAAATAACTGGGTTCTGTTTTAACATATTTTAAATAATTATTTTAATTGTAGACTGTAAATAATTTCTGTCATTTCAGCAGCCATTGCTCTAGTCTTCATGATCTTCAATTATTGTTTGTGCTAAATTATTACTGGTGGTTCTTATTATTACCAATGTTCGAAATGTACAACCTGTGATACATTTTTCAGGCTACTTTGTTTAATAAAAAAGTTAAAAAGGACAGCTTTGACTTAAAATAGACGTCGTTTGTAAATATATTTTCTGTCACTTTTGATTAATGCATCCTTGGTGAATTAAAATATATAACCCAATTTTTTTTTAACGGTAGTGAGTCAAAATGAAGCAGCCCAACTGTTTTTAACATTGATAATAAAAAGAAATGTGTCTTAAGCCCCAAATCGGCATGATTTCTGAAGGATCCCGTGACACTGAAGAATAAGTTAAGACACTGTATTTTTGCATAACAGATTTGGCAGATTCCTGACGGAGGTCTGACATCTCCCATGTCTGAAGCAGTTGTGACTCTCGAGGGCCACAGTAAAAGAGTGGGCATCCTGGCCTGGCACCCTTCTGCTCTCAATATCCTGTTGACTGCAGGTAAGCTCTTCCTATGTGTATATACTGTATTTACTTTGCCAGCTTGGATTAAGTCTGTTCTGGCACACTCTATTTTTGGCATGTGCTCTAATTCTAGTGTCTTAAATCGTTTATCAAGCCCTAATTTTGGATATTGGACTTGTTTGAGGGTTCCGTGCATCTTCAAAGTTTTGAAAAAAAAATAGAGCTGTCAATCAAATGTAAAGAAGTAACAAAAATAAATCTCAGATCTGAAACTGGACCGCTTGATGCACAGATTGATTTAAAGGTTTGTGCACGACCAGCCAAAGAAAGGTGGTTTGGATTTGATTTGCATTGGCATGGAAATATCTGAGATGCAAATCTTAGTTCTTAAACTGGAAAGGTGTTTTTTTCTTTCTGACCTTTTGGCCAACTTTGGTCTTGTTTGTTCTTGTTCTAGGATGTGATAATGTCCTGTGTGTGTGGGATGTGGGCACCGGGGAGCTGGTGTACCAGCTGAGTGACGCCCATCCAGACCTGATATACAGCGTGAGCTGGAACCGCGAGGGCAGCGTCCTGTGCACCACCTGTAAAGACAAAGCCTTACGAGTCATTGATCCCCGGCGTGGAACAGTCATTAAGGTCAGCCTGTTCATTTCAGCCAGGGGGTCTGTGAAGAACAAATACAATACAGATTTTCAAAATAAATATAGAGGCATCTCATGCTTATCAAGGCTGTATTTATTTGATCTACTTAAAAAAATGCAATTAGGGCTGTAATTTTGTGAAATATTATTTCTATATAAAAGAACTGTTTTATATTGGAACATATTTTAAAATGTAATTTATTCAGTAACCAGTATTCAGTCACATGATCCTTCAGAAATCATTTCAGTATTTGTTTTTCCAGAAACATATGATTGCTATATAAATATATTTTTATCATTACCCATGGTATTTGTATACCCATTTGAAAAAAAAGTTGTGCTAATTAATATGTGACCCTGGACCACAAAACGTAAGTTTTAAGTCGCTTTGGTATTTTTTAAGCAGTAGCCAAAAAAACATTGTATGGGTCAAAATTATCTTTTTTTTAATGTCAAAAACCATAAGGATATTAAAGGGGTCATGTGATGCTTTTTTAAAGATCATTATTTTGTGTGTTTGGTGTAATAGAATTTGTTGACATGCTTTAATGTTCAAAAAAACACATTCTTTTTTCAAATACTGTACATTATTGTAGGTCCTCTATGCCCTGTCTCTCTCAAACGCATCATTTTCTACAAAGTCCCTCCTTCTGACAAGCGCAGTCTGCTCTGATTGGCCAACTGACCCAGTTTACTGTGATTGGCCGAACACTGCAAGCACTCGTCAGAAATGTAACGCCCCTTTTCATAATCGTGAGCTTCATCTTTCAAAGTAAATGTAAAGACAGTTAATAATGTCCTTAGTTTTACCATCAGTTCAAGTCCGAAAGGGGAACAGAGTCTCGTGAAAGACAGTGATGAAGCTCGTATGTGTTTGCAGAGACAGCGGCCTCCACTGTGTGACCCTGTCTCTCTCTCTCTCTCTCTCTCTCTCTCACACACACACACACTCACACTCACACTCACACTCACACACACACACACACACACACACACTCACACACACACACACACACACAATGTGCTAAACTCCGCATTTGAACAGTCAATAGCAAATATTTAACCTAATAACAAAACATACAGTTACTTACAGAAGCTGATTCAGAAGCAACAGATTGTCCTCTTCTAGATTCGAGAAACGGTCATCCATAAAATGTGTTGCTGTTCTGTTGTAACTTGTAACTTGTAAGATTTCTAAATGCATCTACTTTCAGAAGGCCAAATAAAGTGCTTTTACTTTTGCCTAGATACATACAACATCTCCCTGACATGGCTGCTTCAACACTAACCGCGGTTACTGAAACCAAGATGATACAGGTGTACAATGTAAACATAGACATTAAGTGCACCTGAGGACTAATGAGATTATTCTAAGAATGTTTATCTGCTGGAAAGAAGCTGCTCTTTAATCGGGATGTTTCTGCTGTAGTGATCTCAGAAGCAGCTGTTTTGTCCTGGCTGGGATATTTTGTCCACAATGAGCTTTTAGCGTCTGTGATGGTCCAGTGGAGGGGAAATCTATCAACATGGATCATTTGAAAGCATTCATAAGCATTGGAAGATTAGTATTACATAACCACTGGCCAGTCACATGCCACTGCAATTCTGTTTGAGATGTGGCGGACTTGTTAAATAGAATATTAATGAATTAATACTTTAAATCAATAAAAAACAAAAAAGAAAATTGTGGTTGCCTCTAAACATAAAAAGTTCCCAGTTAGTTTAGGTCTTGCGCTGTCCTCGTCTTCTGCATGAGATCACTTTGGAATCCTTAAATGGACTTCGGATCAGTGTTTTTGCACACATATGGGATTTATGTTTGACAATGTCACACTCAGGTGCGGGAGAAGGCTCATGAGGGCACCAGGCCGATGAGGGCCGTGTTTCTGGCTGATGGGAAAATCCTGACAACCGGCTTCAGTCGCATGAGCGAGAGACAGCTCGCCCTCTGGGACACGGTAAGAGCACTCTGTAGAGGAGAACCACTGGTCCTCTTTTGTTTTGTCAGCAAGAAAGATCATTTAGAGCCTGAGGGGAAGCATTGATCTGTGCATAGAAACTTGATTGAACTTCCCACTGTATGCTCTATGGGTAATTCCTACTAAAATAGCACATGACTATTCAAAAGTTTGGGATCGGTAAGACTTTCTTTAAAGCACATTTATTCAGCAAGGACAAATTAAACTTGATCAAAAGTAACTGTAAATGTATTTTTAATGTTACAAAAGATTTCTATTTCAAGTAAATGCTGTTTTTTATATTCATCAAAGAATCCTGAAAAAAAAGTATCGCAGTGACCACAAAAATGTATACAGTTAAATGCTTGCAGCATTGATAATGATAAGAAACATTTCTTGAGCAAATAAGCATATCAGAATGATTTCACGTGACACTGAAGACTGGAGGAACTGCTGCTGAAAATTCAGCTTTTCCATTACAGGAATAAATTACATTTTAAAATATATTAAAATACTTTCAATGATAATAACGATATTTTCCATGAAATAAATGCAGCCTTGGTGAGCACAATGGATTTATTTTTTTTAAACATTAAAAACTCTTACCAACCCCAAACGTTTGAACCATAGTATATTTATAAACAACACCATTTAAATATATTTATTTAGATTTTATTCTATTTTAATTATACTTCCTTCAATTCAAATGGAATTTGAACTCTGGTTTACTATCCATATTCAATTTAAATTCCACTAAGCAACCATCTGAGCAATCATGCCCTAGCATCCACTGTCAGAGCCACCCAGAATGCCTTAGCAACAGCTAATATTATAGTAATGCACAAACTCATACAGATCATCCGAGCAAAACCTTAGCAAGCATTTGCAATGGCCAAACTTCCACTTCTAGTGATTTCCAGCCACATGCCTTAGTAAAGTGCAACTCACATACGACCTTCGGACTTCAAATTACTATTCAAATAGCTTCAAGTGACCTTAAAATGTCAAGACTTTTTCAACTTTCATGCAAAGTTCTGTCAAGTCAGCATTCAGTGTGTCTTGACGAGTTTGCATTTTCTAGTTTTTATTTTGTTGAAGTGCAAACATTCAGTTTAGTAGCTTCAGGACATATGAATAATCAGACGCTCACAAATGATCTTAGCTGACATAAAAACATCTGTATAAAGAATCAGCCCATCAATCAGATATTTCTCTCTTTTTGCTGTTGCCTGTCTGATTCAATTATTGAGCATGAAATAGTGCTATATGTTTTGATAACCTAGTGTATATATGACTGTCTTTGTATTTCAGAGGGATCTTTCTGAGCCAATGGTTTCTCAGGAAATAGACACCAGTAACGGAGTTCTGCTTCCATTCTATGATCCAGACACCAACATGGTTTACTTGTGCGGCAAGGTAGGATTACCCAGTGTTACCTGATCACCTTCAACTGTTGCACGACAGGTTTCTCCAGCAGCTCTAACAGAGATATAAACATGCTGTTTCAATAAACAAATAAACATGATTGTTGCACAATCACTGCCTGCGGTAGCTTTCCTTATTTACATACAGCAAACATAAACACACTACCATTCAAAGGTTTGGATTTTAGTTAAAAATCTTCTAAAAAAAAAAAAAAAAAAAAGTCTCCTGTGTTCAACGATAAAAATACTATATTTCAATATTTTAAAATGGAATTTATTCCTGTGATGTTGAAGCTGAATTTTTAGCAACATTTATTTCAGTATTCAGTATCACATGATCCTTCAGAAATCATAATATTTTTTGCAGAAAACTGTGACGTTTTTCCAATATTCTTTGATGAATAGCAAAAGAACAGCATTTATTAAAAAAAAAAAACATTTTAACCATTCAAATGTCTTCACTGTGACTTTTGATCAATTTAATGCATCCTCAATTAATCAAATTATTAAATTAAATTTATGCATTTAGCAGATGCTTTTATCTAAAGCGACTTACAGTACAGTGCATTCAGGCTAACAATTTTTACCTATCATGTGTTCCCGGGGAATCAAACCCCCAACCTTGCGCTTGATAACGCAATAATCTACCAATTGAGCTACAAGAACACTTATTAACACTTATTAATTAACAATTATTAATTTATTTTACATTAATTAATTATCAATTATTAATATATAAGAGATGTGGAATATGTAAGAATAAAATAAATGGCACAGTGATGGTATCAGATGTAATACTATGGTACTCCTAGGCATGAGTACTAAAAGTATAACCAGTAGTTGATTGAATCTAGAGTTGTTAATGAACTGTAACACACGGTCTCTCTCTCTCTTTCACAGGGAGATTGTACTATTCGTTACTTTGAGGTGACAGATGAGTCCCCGTATGTTCATTTCCTGAGTCTGTACAGCAGTAAGGAGCCGCAGAGAGGTGCTGGTTTCCTAAGCAAACGAGGAGTAGATGTCAACAAGTGTGAAATAGCAAGGTATGAACTGAACTACTGTGTTACTTTAAGGTCTAATCGTAATCATATTTGTCATTGTTCGATTTTGGTACTTTTTATCCCATTTGGGTGTGAATCTGATTGCACTTCCTTTGCCTTGATGAATGCCCTGAAAACATGTGAGTGGCAACTCCATCTTGAGTCTTTTTCTTAGTTTGTTCTGTTTGATGGGTTATTTGGCCGGAGTGCTTGACTAAGAGATATAAAACTGAGCAAACAGGAAGTGAAAGAATAGTTCACAAGAAATGCAAATGGTTTCTTTCTTTCTTCCATGGAGGATGAATCACATTCGACATACATACAGTATATTACTATTTAAAAGTTGTTTTTAATATGATTTTTTTTTTTGTCTTTTCTTTAATCAAAGATACTGTACAGCATTAATTCTCGGACATATTACAATTTAAAATAACAGGTTTCTATTTTAATGTTCTAATAATTTTCAGCTTTTTTCAGCAACCAGTCTTCAGTGTCACATGATCCGTCAAAATCATTCCAATATTTGTTAATGTAGTTCTCAATAATAATTCATTATTCATAATATAATAATAATTTATTAATATTAAATTAAAAGAACATCATCTATTTTAAGTCAGAATTGAAATAGCAATATAAATGTGTTTTCTGTAACTTTATTATCAAATGTATCTATGGTTTTTGAATATAAATATAGATTTATTTCCAAAAAACAAAAGAAAAATCTTACAGACCCCATGCTTTTGAACAGTAGTGTATACTTCATACAGATATTATATTCCATAAAACATAGGCATATACTGAAAAGATGATTTCAAGCTTCAAAAATGAACCTTAAAAGAAGTTTATTCCACTCATGCAATATAACTCTAAATGTTGCTTTTTGTGCGTAACAAACTGAAATAAGGATTATTCGCTAAAAACAAAATTCTCTTTTATCTTTATTGTAGAGCAGAAAGTCATTATTTTTACACCTGCACTTATTCTTAAATATCATCTCTCAAGTGCTGGCATTTATCTCCATTATTCCTCATTTTATTCCATCAGGTTCTACAAACTGCATGAGCGGAAGGTCGAGCCCATATCTATGACTGTGCCGCGCAAGGTACGTTCAGTCTGCATGTCAGAGCGACCACTCGTACAATTCTGAATTTTGTGTGTTAAGCGAGTATGAAAGGAAAGTTACTAAGTAAGACCTTTAGAACAGTTGAATTTCTGTCTGAAATACTGAGACAGGAAGTTCACTGAAAATTACCATGTTCTAAAATACTCTCTTAAACTACTTTGGTGTCCCCATTTTGTAAGGCAGCTATCAGCCATATTGACTCCAAAAAATATGTTCAAATGGTGAGGATATGCTCATTTTTACTCAAGTTGTCATATTGAGGAATGACATCATCGGTTTCAAAACAAAACAATGAACAGACAGAACCAAATATGCTGGCTGATTTTTGAAAAATCTCCAAGTAATACCATTTTTGAGTGCAAACAATATGTAATATTTATTTATGTCACTCATCATGGACATTTAAGGATGCTGTCACATATTCATTGCCCCGAAAAGAAATTTGCCCAGGATGTAAAAATAAACAAAATTCATACTTCCCTTCATGCTCTATTAATTCACTAAAACAATTAAAGTCTGTCATCATTTACCCATAAGAGAAAACATCACACGGCTTTGGAAGTGACATGAGGATGAGAAAATCATGACAGGATTTCCATTTTTGGGTGATCGGAAAGACAAAACAGAAATAAAATGAGAAACTTGCATGATTTTACTATAATTTGTATATTGCAGGGGGGTTTTTGTATTCTACGTAATCCCACAATGTTGTATTTTTGGAGTCTTTGTGAAAGAGGAAGTAAGAAAATGTTATCAGCTGCAAACTACTCACTGGCATACAGACCTCAGTCAAGGAAGCATCATATTTAAGTTTTGACAGGAATGAAGTCAGGCCTGTGAGGGACAGAAGTACAGTGCATTCAGTGGATTGTAATGTTGTTTAACAACATAGCCATTGTTCAGCTGACAAAAAATCTTTTAAGGTGACAAAAACTCTGTAAAACCATTTTGAAAAGTTTTACTTTAGAGAAAATAATATGCTCAAAGACTTTTATATAGTGTGTGTGTGCAGCTGTTTTATTTAGTCTGTCCCTCAAAGCCCTGTTTTCATCCGTGTTAAATTCAATGTGGCGTCTGACCTGATTAAGGTCTGTTTACCAAACTCTGTCTAAATGGTTGTTGTTTTTTTTCACCCACAATCAGTCCGACCTGTTTCAAGGGGATCTGTACCCAGATACGGCAGGATTAGAGCCCGCTCTTCAGGCAGAAGATTGGATAGCAGGACAGGACGCTCCTCCAATCCTTGTGTCCCTGAGCGGAGGCTACACGGCCCCTCCATCCAAATGTGGCACGCTCCGGGGTCGACCCAAACTGCTCTCTCAGACCAACACTAGTCCCACAAGCACCACTGCGCCAGCAAACCCTATGGCTGTTGAGCTTGAGAGTGAGGGCTTGGGCCACGGACAAGGAAGAAGGGATGTAGATGGAGGCATAGAGAGAGTAAAGAAAGAGGTGAATGACAAGTTTGGACACAGATAGATAGATTGATAGATATTTTAAATTATATTCTATTAGATTTCATGGTAGTGTGTATGTTATGTAAATTTACACAATACCATGAAAACAAAAATTTTCTGAACTATTTCTGTTTTAATTATCTCA